>NW_026735529.1:0-120336 GCF_949786415.1 Peromyscus eremicus | reverse complement strand
AAACACACTCTGCTTTTGAGAAAAGAGCACTCTTCTGCTCTACTGTGTTTCCTATAGGGCCAGAACAGTGAGCTTGCTCAGAACAAATGAACTGTGCTTCCTAGACACACGGGCCATATCTAGTTCAACTCTGCTTAGGAAACTGAGAAGAACAGTAGCTCCTCTTCAGTCCAATACACTGTACTTGCTGGGAACAGACACATGTACTATTTGCACTGTGTATGGCAATGGGAGCGCAATAGTGACTTTCCTTGCCAGAAAACAACTCTTGCTCGTAGGACCAGAAACTGCATGTGATTCAACTCCATTTAGGACTGGGAAACAAACGCTAGCTCGCCTTACAAGAAACACACTGCTTTAGAGAAAAGAGCACTCTTCTACTCTACTGTGTTTCCTATGTGGTCCAAACAGTGAGCTTGCTCAGAATAAAAGAACTGTGCTTCCTACACACACGGACCATATGTAGTTCAACTCTGCTTAGGAAACTGACAAGAACAGTAGCTTCTCTTCAGTCCAATACACTGTACTTGCTGGGAACAGACGCGAGTGCTATTTACACTGTGTATGGCAAAGGGAGCACAATAGTGACTTTCCTTACCAGAAAACAGCTCTTGCTCGTAGGACCAGAAACTGCATGTGATTCAATTCCATTTAGGACTGTGAAACAAACGCTAACTCGCCTTACAAGAAACATACTCTGCTTTAGAGAAAAGAGCACTCTTCTACTCTACTTTGTTTCCTATGGGGTCCAAACAGTGATCTTGCAAAGAACAAAAGAACTGTGCTCCTACAAACACGGATCATATCTAGTTCAACTCTGCTTAGGAAACTGACAAGAACAGTAGCACCTATTCAGTCCAATACACTGTATTTGCTGGGAACAGACGGGAGTGCTATTTGCACTGTGTTTGGCAATGGGAGCGCAATGAGACTTTCCTTACCAGAAAACAACTCTTGTTCGTAGGACCTGAAACTGCATGTGATTCAACTCTATTTAGGACTAGGAAACAAACGCTAGCTCGCCTTACAAGAAACACACTCTGCTTTACAGAAAAGAGCACTCTTCTACTCTACTGTGTTTCCTATAAGGCCAGAACAGTGAGCTTGCTCAGAACATAAGAACTGTGCTTCCTACACACAAGGGCCATATCTAGTTCAACTCTGCTTAGGAAACTGAGAATAACAGTAGCTCCTCTTCAGTCCGATACACTGTACTTGCTGGGAACAGACGCGAGTGCTATTTGTACTGTGTATGGCAATTGGAGCACAATAGTGACTCGTCTTACCAGAAAACAACTCTTGCTCGTAGGACAAAAAACTGCAAGTGACTCAACTCCATTTAGAACAGGGAAACAAACGCTAGCTCGCCTTACAAGAAACACACTCTGCTTTTGAGAAAAGAGCACTCTTCTACTCTATTGTGTTTCCTATGTGGTCCAAACAGTGAGCTTGCTCAGAATAAAAGAACTGTGCTTCCTACACACACGGACCATATGTAGTTCAACTCTGCTTAGGAAACTGACAAGAACAGTAGCTCCTCTTCAGTCCAATACACTGTACTTGCTGGGAACAGACGCGAGTGCTATTTACACTGTGTATGGCAAAGGGAGCACAATAGTGACTTTCCTTACCAGAAAACAGCTCTTGCTCATAGGACCAGAAACTGCATGTGATTCAACTCCATTTAGGACTGGGAAACAAACGATAGCTTGCCTTAAAAAAACACACTCTGCTTTTGAGAAAAGAGCACTCTTCTACTCTACTGTGTTTCCTATGGGGTCCGAACAGTGAGCTTGCTCAGAACAAAAGAACTGTGCTTCCTCCACACACGGCCATATCTAGTTCAATTCTGCTTATGAACCTGACAAGAACAGTAGCTCCTATTCAGTCCAATACACTGTACTTGCTGGGAACAGACGCGAGTGCTATTTGTACTGTGTATGGCAATTGGAGCACAATAGTGACTCGTCTTACCAGAAAACAACTCTTGCTCGTAGGACAAAAAACTGCAAGTGACTCAACTCCATTTAGAACAGGGAAACAAACGCTAGCTCGCCTTACAAGAAACACACTCTGCTTTTGAGAAAAGAGCACTCTTTTGCTCTCCAGTGTTTCCTATGGGGTCCGAACAGTGAGCTTGCTCAGAACAAAAGAACTGTGCTTCCTACACACACGGCCATATCTAGTTCAATTCTGCTTATGAACCTGACAAAAACAGTAGATCCTCTTCAGTCCAATACACTGTACTTGCTGGGAACAGACGCCAGTGCTATTTGTCCTGTGTATGGCAATGGCAGCGCAATAGTGACTCTTCTTACCATAAAACAACTCTTGCTCGTAGGACCAGAAACTGCATGTGATTCCACTCCATTTAAGACTGGGAAACAAACACTAGCTCAACTTACAAGAAACACACTCTGCTTTTGAGAAAAGAGCACTCTTCTACTCTACTGTGATTCCAATGGGGTCCAAACAGTGAGCTTGCTCAGAACAAAAGAACTGTGCTTCCTACACACATGGACCATATCTAGTTCAACTTTGCTTAGGAAACTGAGAAGAACAGTAGCTCCTATTCAGTCCAATACACTGTACTTGCTGGGAACAGACGCGAGTGCTATTTGTACTGTGTATGGCAATTGGAGCACAATAGTGACTCGTCTTACCAGAAAACAACTCTTGCTCGTAGGACAAAAAACTGCAAGTGACTCAACTCCATTTAGAACAGGGAAACAAACGCTAGCTCACCTTACAAGAAACACACTCTGCTTTTGAGAAAAGAGCACTCGTCTACTCTACTGTGTTTCCTATAGGGCCAGAACAGTGAGCTTGCTCAGAACAAATGAACTGTGCTTCCTAGACACACGGGCCATATCTAGTTCAACTCTGCTTAGGAAACTGAGAAGAACAGTAGCTCCTCTTCAGTCCAATACACTGTACTTGCTGGGAGCAGACACATGTACTATTTGCACTGTGTATGGCAATGGGAGCGCAATAGTGACTTTCCTTTCCAGAAAAAACTCTTGCTCGTAGGACCAGAAACTGCATGTGATTCCACTCCATTTAGGACTGAGACACAAACGCTAGCTCGCCTTACAAGAAACACACTCTACTTTACAGAAAAGAGCACTCTTCTACTCTACTGTGTTTCCTATGTGGTCCAAACAGTGAGCTTGCTCAGAACAAAAGACTGTGCTTCCTACACACAAGGACCATATTTAGTTCAACTCTGCTTAGGAAACTGACAATCACAGTAGCTCCTCTTCAGTCAAATACACTGTACTTGCTGGGAACAGACGCGAGTGCTATTTACACTGTGTATGGCATTGAGAGCACAATAGTGACTTTCCTTACCAGAAAACAACTCTTGCTCGTAGGACCACAAACAGCATGTGATTCAACGCAATTTAGGACTGGGAAACAAATGCTAGCTAGCCTTACAAGAAACACACTCTGCTTTTGAGAAAAGAGCACTCATCTACTCTACTGTGTTTCCTATAGGGCCAGAACAGTGAGCTTGCTCAGAACAAATGAACTGTGCTTCCTTGACACACGGGCCATATCTAGTTCAACTCTGCTTAGGAAACTGAGAAGAACAGTAGCTCCTCTTCAGGGCAATACACTGTACTTGCTGGGAACAGACACATGTACTATTTGCACTGTGTATGGCAATGGGAGCGCAATAGTGACTTTCCTTGCCAGAAAACAACTCTTGCTCGTAGGACCAGAAACTGCATGTGATTCAACTCCATTTAGGACTGGGAAACAAACGCTAGCTCGCCTTACAAGAAACACACTGCTTTAGAGAAAAGAGCACTCTTCTACTCTATTGTGTTTCCTATGTGGTCCAAACAGTGAGCTTGCTCAGAATAAAAGAACTGTGCTTCCTACACACACGGACCATATGTAGTTCAACTCTGCTTAGGAAACTGACAAGAACAGTAGCTCCTCTTCAGTCCAATACACTGTACTTGCTGGGAACAGACGCGAGTGCTATTTACACTGTGTATGGCAAAGGGAGCACAATAGTGACTTTCCTTACCAGAAAACAGCTCTTGCTCATAGGACCAGAAACTGCATGTGATTCAATTCCATTTAGGACTGGGAAACAAACGATAGCTTGCCTTAAAAAAACACACTCTGCTTTTGAGAAAAGAGCACTCTTCTACTCTACTGTGTTTCCTATGGGGTCCGAACAGTGAGATTGCTCAGAACAAAAGAACTGTGCTTCCTCCACACACGGCCATATCTAGTTCAATTCTGCTTATGAACCTGACAAGAACAGTAGCTCCTATTCAGTCCAATACACTGTACTTGCTGGGAACAGACGCGAGTGCTATTTGTACTGTGTATGGCAATTGGAGCACAATAGTGACTCGTCTTACCAGAAAACAACTCTTGCTCGTAGGACAAAAAACTGCCAGTGACTCAACTCCATTTAGAACAGGGAAACAAACGCTAGCTCGCCTTACAAGAAACACACTCTGCTTTTGAGAAAAGAGCACTCTTCTGCTCTACTGTGTTTCCTATAGGGCCAGAACAGTGAGCTTGCTCAGAACAAATGAACTGTGCTTCCTAGACACACGGGCCATATCTAGTTCAACTCTGCTTAGGAAACTGAGAAGAACAGTAGCTCCTCTTCAGTCCAATACACTGTACTTGCTGGGAACAGACACATGTACTATTTGCACTGTGTATGGCAATGGGAGCGCAATAGTGACTTTCCTTGCCAGAAAACAACTCTTGCTCGTAGGACCAGAAACTGCATGTGATTCAACTCCATTTAGGACTGGGAAACAAACGCTAGCTCGCCTTACAAGAAACACACTGCTTTAGAGAAAAGAGCACTCTTCTACTCTACTGTGTTTCCTATGTGGTCCAAACAGTGAGCTTGCTCAGAATAAAAGAACTGTGCTTCCTACACACACGGACCATATGTAGTTCAACTCTGCTTAGGAAACTGACAAGAACAGTAGCTTCTCTTCAGTCCAATACACTGTACTTGCTGGGAACAGACGCGAGTGCTATTTACACTGTGTATGGCAAAGGGAGCACAATAGTGACTTTCCTTACCAGAAAACAGCTCTTGCTCGTAGGACCAGAAACTGCATGTGATTCAACTCCATTTAGGACTGTGAAACAAACGCTAACTCGCCTTACAAGAAACACACTCTGCTTTAGAGAAAAGAGCACTCTTCTACTCTACTTTGTTTCCTATGGGGTCCAAACAGTGATCTTGCAAAGAACAAAAGAACTGTGCTCCTACAAACACGGATCATATCTAGTTCAACTCTGCTTAGGAAACTGACAAGAACAGTAGCACCTATTCAGTCCAATACACTGTATTTGCTGGGAACAGACGGGAGTGCTATTTGCACTGTGTTTGGCAATGGGAGCGCAATGAGACTTTCCTTACCAGAAAACAACTCTTGTTCGTAGGACCTGAAACTGCATGTGATTCAACTCTATTTAGGACTAGGAAACAAACGCTAGCTCGCCTTACAAGAAACACACTCTGCTTTACAGAAAAGAGCACTCTTCTACTCTACTGTGTTTCCTATAAGGCCAGAACAGTGAGCTTGCTCAGAACATAAGAACTGTGCTTCCTACACACAAGGGCCATATCTAGTTCAACTCTGCTTAGGAAACTGAGAATAACAGTAGCTCCTCTTCAGTCCGATACACTGTACTTGCTGGGAACAGACGCGAGTGCTATTTGTACTGTGTATGGCAATTGGAGCACAATAGTGACTCGTCTTACCAGAAAACAACTCTTGCTCGTAGGACAAAAAACTGCAAGTGACTCAACTCCATTTAAAACAGGGAAACAAACGCTAGCTCGCCTTACAAGAAACACACTCTGCTTTTGAGAAAAGAGCACTCTTCTACTCTATTGTGTTTCCTATGTGGTCCAAACAGTGAGCTTGCTCAGAATAAAAGAACTGTGCTTCCTACACACACGGACCATATGTAGTTCAACTCTGCTTAGGAAACTGACAAGAACAGTAGCTCCTCTTCAGTCCAATACACTGTACTTGCTGGGAACAGACGCGAGTGCTATTTACACTGTGTATGGCAAAGGGAGCACAATAGTGACTTTCCTTACCAGAAAACAGCTCTTGCTCATAGGACCAGAAACTGCATGTGATTCAACTCCATTTAGGACTGGGAAACAAACGATAGCTTGCCTTAAAAAAACACACTCTGCTTTTGAGAAAAGAGCACTCTTCTACTCTACTGTGTTTCCTATGGGGTCCGAACAGTGAGCTTGCTCAGAACAAAAGAACTGTGCTTCCTCCACACACGGCCATATCTAGTTCAATTCTGCTTATGAACCTGACAAGAACAGTAGCTCCTATTCAGTCCAATACACTGTACTTGCTGGGAACAGACGCGAGTGCTATTTGTACTGTGTATGGCAATTGGAGCACAATAGTGACTCGTCTTACCAGAAAACAACTCTTGCTCGTAGGACAAAAAACTGCAAGTGACTCAACTCCATTTAGAACAGGGAAACAAACGCTAGCTCGCCTTACAAGAAACACACTCTGCTTTTGAGAAAAGAGCACTCTTCTGCTCTACTGTGTTTCCTATAGGGCCAGAACAGTGAGCTTGCTCAGAACAAATGAACTGTGCTTCCTAGACACACGGGCCATATCTAGTTCAACTCTGCTTAGGAAACTGAGAAGAACAGTAGCTCCTCTTCAGTCCAATACACTGTACTTGCTGGGAACAGACACATGTACTATTTGCACTGTGTATGGCAATGGGAGCGCAATAGTGACTTTCCTTGCCAGAAAACAACTCTTGCTCGTAGGACCAGAAACTGCATGTGATTCAACTCCATTTAGGACTGGGAAACAAACGCTAGCTCGCCTTACAAGAAACACACTGCTTTAGAGAAAAGAGCACTCTTCTACTCTACTGTGTTTCCTATGTGGTCCAAACAGTGAGCTTGCTCAGAATAAAAGAACTGTGCTTCCTACACACACGGACCATATGTAGTTCAACTCTGCTTAGGAAACTGACAAGAACAGTAGCTTCTCTTCAGTCCAATACACTGTACTTGCTGGGAACAGACGCGAGTGCTATTTACACTGTGTATGGCAAAGGGAGCACAATAGTGACTTTCCTTACCAGAAAACAGCTCTTGCTCGTAGGACCAGAAACTGCATGTGATTCAACTCCATTTAGGACTGTGAAACAAACGCTAACTCGCCTTACAAGAAACACACTCTGCTTTAGAGAAAAGAGCACTCTTCTACTCTACTTTGTTTCCTATGGGGTCCAAACAGTGATCTTGCAAAGAACAAAAGAACTGTGCTCCTACAAACACGGATCATATCTAGTTCAACTCTGCTTAGGAAACTGACAAGAACTGTAGCACCTATTCAGTCCAATACACTGTATTTGCTGGGAACAGACGGGAGTGCTATTTGCACTGTGTTTGGCAATGGGAGCGCAATGAGACTTTCCTTACCAGAAAACAACTCTTGTTCGTAGGACCTGAAACTGCATGTGATTCAACTCTATTTAGGACTAGGAAACAAACGCTAGCTCGCCTTACAAGAAACACACTCTGCTTTACAGAAAAGAGCACTCTTCTACTCTACTGTGTTTCCTATAAGGCCAGAACAGTGAGCTTGCTCAGAACATAAGAACTGTGCTTCCTACACACAAGGGCCATATCTAGTTCAACTCTGCTTAGGAAACTGAGAATAACAGTAGCTCCTCTTCAGTCCGATACACTGTACTTGCTGGGAACAGACGCGAGTGCTATTTGTACTGTGTATGGCAATTGGAGCACAATAGTGACTCGTCTTACCAGAAAACAACTCTTGCTCGTAGGACAAAAAACTGCAAGTGACTCAACTCCATTTAGAACAGGGAAACAAACGCTAGCTCGCCTTACAAGAAACACACTCTGCTTTTGAGAAAAGAGCACTCTTCTACTCTACTGTGTTTCCTATAGGGCCAGAACAGTGAGCTTGCTCAGAACAAATGAACTGTGCTTCCTAGACACACGGGCCATATCTAGTTCAACTCTGCTTAGGAAACTGAGAAGAACAGTAGCTCCTCTTCAGTCCAATACACTGTACTTGCTGGGAACAGACACATGTACTATTTGCACTGTGTATGGCAATGGGAGCGCAATAGTGAATATTCTTTCCAGAAAACAACTCTTGCTCGTAGGACCACAAACTGCATGTGATTCAACTCCATTTAGGACTGGGAAACAAACGCTAGCTCGCCTTACAAGAAACACACTCTGCTTTTGAGAAAAGAGCACTCTTCTACTCTCCAGTATTTCCTATGGGGTCCGAACAGTGAGCTTGCTCAGAACAAAAGAACTGTGCTTCCTACACACACGGCCATATCTAGTTCAATTCTGCTTATGAACCTGACAAGAACAGTAGATCCTCTTCAGTCCAATACACTGTACTTGCTGGGAACAGTCGCCAGTGCTATTTGTCCTGTGTATGGCAATGGCAGCGCAATAGTGACTCTTCTTACCAAAAAACAACTCTTGCTCGTAGGACCAGAAACTGCATGTGATTCCACTCCATTTAAGACTGGGAAAAAAACACTAGCTCGCCTTACAAGAAACACACTCTGCTTTTGAGAAAAGAGCACTCTTCTACTCTACTGTGATTCCAATGGTTTCCAAACAGTGAGCTTGCTCAGAACAAAAGAACTGTGCTTCCTACACACATGGATCATATCTAGTTCAACTCTGCTTAGGAAACTGACAAGAACAGTAGCTCCTATTCAGTCCAATACACTGTACATGCTGGGAACAGACGCGAGAGCTATTTGCACTGTGTATGGCAATGGGAGCACAATATTGACTTTCCTTACCAGAAAACAACTCTTGCTCTTAGGACCAGAAACTGCATGTCATTCAACTTCATTTAGGACTGGGAATCAAATGCTAGCTCGCCTTACATGAAACACACTCTGCTTTTGAGAAAAGAGCACTCTTCTACTCTACTGTGTTTCCTATGGTGTCCGAACAGTGAGCTTGCTCAGAACAAAAGAACTGTGCTTCCTACACACACGGCCATATCTAGTTCAATTCTGCTTAGGAACCTGACAAGAACAGTAGATCCTCTTCAGTCCAATACACTGTACTTGCTGGGAACAGACGCCAGTGCTATTTGTCCTGTGTATGGCAATGGCAGCGCAATAGTGACTCTTCTTACCAGAAAACAACTCTTGCTCGTAGGACTAGAAACTGCATGTGATTCAACTGCATTTAGGACTGGGAAACAAACGCTAGCTCGCCTTACAAGAAACACACTCTGCTTTAGAGAAAAGAGCACTCTTCTACTATAATGTGTTTCCTATAGGGCCAGAACAGTGAGCTTGCTCAGAACAAAATAACTGTGCTTCCTACACACGGGCCATAACAAGTTCAACTCTGCTTAGGTAACTGAGAAGAAAAGTAGCTCCTCTTCAGTCCGATACACTGTACTTGCTGGGAACAGACACATGGGCTATTTGCACTGTGTTTGGCAATGGGAGCGCAAAAGTGACTTTCCTTACCAGAAAACAACTCTTGCTCTTAGTAAGAGAAACTGCATGTGATTCAACTCCATTTTGGACTGGGAAACAAACGCTAGCTCGCCTTACAAGAAACACACTCTGCTTTAGAGAAAAGAGCATTCTTCTACTCTACTGTGTTTCCTATGCTGTCCGAACAGTGAGCTTGCTCAGAACAAAAAAAAACTGTTCTTCCTACACACACGGCCATATCTATTTCAAGTCTGCTTAAGAACCTGACAAGAACAGTAGCTCCTATTCAGTCCAATACACTGTACTTGCTGCACACAGACGCCAGTGCTATTTGTCCTGTGTATGGCAATGGCAGTGCAATAGTGACTCTTCTTACCAGAAAACAACTCTTGCTCGTAGAACCAGAAACTGCATGGGATTCAACGCCACTTAGGACTGGGAAACAAATGCTAGTTCGCCTTACAAGAAACACACTCTGCTTTTGAAAAAAGAGCACTCTTCTACTCCACTGTGTTTCCTATGGGGTACAAACAGTGAGCTTGCTAAGAACAAAAGAACTGTGCTTCCTACACACATGGACCATATCTAGTTCAACTCTGCTTAGGAAACTGACAAGAACAGTAGCTCCTATTCAGTCCAATACACTGTACTTGCTGGGAACAGACGGGAGTGCTATTTTCACTGTGTAAGGCATTTGGAGCGCAATAGTGACTCTTCTTACCAGAAAACAACTCTTGCTCGTAGGACCAAAAACTACATGTGACTCAACTCCATTTAGGACTGGAAAACAAATGCGAACTCACCTTACAAGAAACACACTCTGCTTTAGAGAAAAGAGCACTCTTCTACTCTACTGTGTTTCCTATAGGGCCAGAACAGTGAGCTTGCTCAGAACATAAGAACTGTGCTTCCTAAACACACGGGCCATATCTAGTTCAACTCTGCTTAGGAAACTGACAAGAACAGTAGCTCCTCTTCAGTCCGATCCACTGTACTTGCTGGGAACAGACATGAGTGCTATTTGCACTGTGTATGGCATTGAGAGCACAATAGTGACTTTCCTTACCAGAAAACAACTCTTGCTCGTAGGACCAGAAACTGCATGTGATTCCACACCATTTAAAACTGGGACACAAACGCTAGCTCGCCTTACAAGAAACACATTCTGCTTTTGAGAAAAGAGCACTCTTCTACTCTACTGTGTTTCCTATGGGCTCCAAACAGTGAGCTTGCTCAGAACAAAAGACTGTGCTTCCTACACACAAGGACCATATGTAGTTCATCTCTGCTTAGGAAACTGACAAGAACAGTAGCTCCTCTTCAGTCAAATACACTGTACTTGCTGGGAACAGACGCGAGTGCTATTTACACTGTGTATGGCATTAAGAGCACAATAGTGACTTTCCTTACCAGAAAACAACTCTTGCTCGTAGGACCACAAACAGCATGTGATTCAACGCCATTTAGGACTGGGAAACAAATGCAATCTAGCCTTACAAGAAACACACTCTGCTTTTAAGAAAAGAGCACTCATCTACTCTACTGTGTTTCCTATAGGGCCAGTACAGTGAGCTTGCTCAGAACATAAGAACTGTGCTTCCTAAACACACGGGCCATATCTAGTTCAACTCTGCTTAGGAAACTGACAAGAACAGTAGCTCCTCTTCAGTCCGATCCACTGTACTTGCTGGGAACAGACGTGAGTGCTATTTGCACTGTGTATGGCAAAGGGAGCACAATAGTGACTTTCCTTACCAGAAAACAACTCTTGCTCGTAGGACCAGAAACTGCATGTGATTCAACTCCATTTAGGACTGGGAAAAAAACGCTAGCTCTCCTTACAAGAAACACACTCTGCTTTTGAGAAAAGAGCACTCTTCTACTCTACTGTGTTTCATATGGGGTCCGAACAGTGAGCTTGCTCAGAACAAAAGAACTGTGCTTCCTACAAAAGGGCCATATCTAGTTGAATTCTGCTTAGGAACCTGACAAGAACAGTAGATCCTCTTCAGTCCAATACACTGTACTTGCTGGGAACAGACGCCAGTGCTATTTGTCCTGTGTATGGCAATGGCAGCACAATAGTGACTATTCTTACCATAAAACAACTCTTTCACGTAGGACCAGAAACTGCATGTGATTCCACTCCATTTAGGACTGGGACACAAACGCTAGCTCGCCTTACAAGAAACACACTCTGCTTTTGAGAAAAGAGCACTCTTCTACTCTACTGTGTTTCCTATGGGGTCCAAACAGTGAGCTTGCACAGAACAAAAGACTGTGCTTCCTACACACAAGAACCATATGTAGTTCAACTCTGCTTAGGAAACTGACAAGAACAGAAGCTCCTATTCAGTCCAATACACTGTACTTGCTGGGAACAGACGCGAGTGCTATTTGCCCTGTGTATGGCAATGGGAGCGCAATAGTGACTATTCTTACCATAAAACAACTCTTGCTCATAGGACCACAAACTGCATGTGATTCAACTCCATTTAGGACTGGGAAACAAACGCTAGCTCGCCTTACAAGAAACACACTCTGCTTTTGAGAAAAGAGCACTCTTCTACTCTACTGTGTTTCCTATGGGGTCCGAACAGTGAGCTTGCTCAGAACAAAAGAACTGTGCTTCCTACACAAGGGCCATATCTAGTTCAATTCTGCTTATGAACCTGACAAGAACAGTAGATCCTCTTCAGTCCAATACACTGTACTTGCTGGGAACAGACGCCAGTGCTATTTGTCCTGTGTATGGCAATGGCAGCGCAATAGTGACTATTCTTACCATAAAACAACTCTTGCACGTAGGACCAGAAACTGCATGTGATTCCACTCCATTTAGGACTGGGACACAAACGCTAGCTCGCCTTACAAGAAACACACTCTGTTTTTGAGAAAAGAGCACTCTTCTACTCTACTGTGTTTCCTATGGGGTCGAAACAGTGAGCTTGCACAGAACAAAAGACTGTGCTTCCTACACACAAGGACCATATGTAGTTCAACTCTGCTTAGGAAACTGACAAGAACAGTAGCTCCTATTCAGTCCAATACACTGTACTTGCTGGGAACAGACGCGAGTGCTATTTGCCTAGTGTATGGCAATGGGAGCGCAATAGTGACTATTCTTACCATAAAACAACTCTTGCTCATAGGACCACAAACTGCATGTGATTCAACTCCATTTAGGACTGGGAAACAAACGCTAGCTCGCCTTACAAGAAACACACTCTGCTTTTGAGAAAAGAGTACTCTTCTACTCTCCAGTGTTTCCTATGGGGTCCGAACAGTGAGCTTGCTCAGAACAAAAGAACTGTGCTTCCTACACACACGGCCATATCTAGTTCAATTCTGCTTATGAACCTGACAAGAACAGTAGATCCTCTTCAGTCCAATACACTGTACTTGCTGCGAACAGACGCCAGTGCTTTTTGTCCTGTGTATGGCAATGGCAGCGCAATAGTGACTCTTCTTACCATAAAACAACTCTTGCTCGTAGGACCAGAAACTGCATGTGATTCCACTCCATTTAAGAGTGGGAAACAAACACTAGCACAACTTACAAGAAACACACTCTGCTTTTGAGAAAAGAGCACTCTTCTACTCTACTGTGATTCCAATGGGGTCCAAACAGTGAGCTTGCTCAGAACAAAAGAACTGTGCTTCCTACACACATGGACCATATCTAGTTCAATTTTGCTTAGGAAACTGAGAAGAACAGTAGCTCCTATTCAGTCCAATACACTGTACTTGCTGGGAACAGACGCGAGTGCTATTTGTACTGTGTATGGCAATTGGAGCACAATAGTGACTCGTCTTACCAGAAAACAAATCTTGCTCGTAGGACAAAAAACTGCAAGTGACTCAACTCCATTTAGAACAGGGAAACAAACGCTAGCTCGCCTTACAAGAAACACACTCTGCTTTTGAGAAAAGAGCACTCGTCTACTCTACTGTGTTTCCTATAGGGCCAGAACAGTGAGCTTGCTCAGAACAAATGAACTGTGCTTCCTAGACACACGGGCCATATCTAGTTCAACTCTGCTTAGGAAACTGAGAAGAACAGTAGCTCCTCTTCAGTCCAATACACTGTACTTGCTGGGAACAGACACATGTACTATTTGCACTGTGTATGGCAATGGGAGCGCAATAGTGATTTTCCTTGCCAGAAAACAACTCTTGCTCGTAGGACCAGAAACTGCATGTGATTCAACTCCATTTAAGACTGGGAAACAAACGCTAGCTCGCCTTACAAGAAACACACTGCTTTAGAGAAAAGAGCAATCTTCTACTCTACTGTGTTTCCTATGTGGTCCAAACAGTGAGCTTGCTCAGAATAAAAGAACTTTGCTTCCTACACACACGGACCCTATGTAGTTCAACTCTGCTTAGGAAACTGACAAGAACAGTAGCTCCTCTTCAGTCAAATACACTGTACTTGCTGGGAACAGACGCGAGTGCTATTTACACTGTGTATGGCATTGAGAGCACAATAGTGACTTTCCTTACCAGAAAACAACTCTTGCTCGTAGGACCACAAACAGCATGTGATTCAACGCCATTTAGGACTGGGAAACAAATGCTAGCTAGCCTTACAAGAAACACACTCTGCTTTTGAGAAAAGAGCACTCATCTACTCTACTGTGTTTCCTATAGGGCCAGAACAGTGAGCTTGCTCAGAACATAAGAACTGTGCTTCCTAAACACACGGGCCATATCTAGTTCAACTCTGCTTAGGAAACTGACAAGAACAGTAGCTCCTCTTCAGTCCGATCCACTGTACTTGCTGGGAACAGACGTGAGTGCTATTTGCACTTTGTATGGCAAAGGGAGCACAATAGTGACTTTCCTTACCAGAAAACAACTCTTGCTCATAGGACCAGAAACTGCATGTGATTCCACTCCATTTAGGACTGGGAAACAAACGCTAGCTCGCCTTACAAGAAACACACTCTGCTTTTGAGAAAAGAGCACGCTTCTACTCTACTGTGTTTCATATGGGGTCCGAAGAGTGAGCTTGCTCAGAACAAAAGAACTGTGCATCCTACACAAGGGCCATATCCAGTTCAATTCTGCTTAGGAACCTGACAAGTACAGTAGATCCTCTTCAGTCCAATACACTGTACTTGCTGGGAACAGACGCCAGTGCTATTTGTCCTGTGTATGGCAATGGCAGCGCAATAGTGACTATTCTTACCATAAAACAACTCTTGCACGTAGGACCAGAAACTGCATGTGATTCCACTCCATTTAGGACTGGGACACAAACGCTAGCTCGCCTTACAAGAAACACACTCTGCTTTTGAGAAAAGAGCACTCTTCTACTCTACTGTGTTTCCTATGGGGTCGAAACAGTGAGCTTGCTCAGAACAAAAGACTGTGCTTCCTACACACAATGACCATATGTAGTTCAACTCTGCTTAGGAAACTGACAAGAACAGTAGCTCCTATTCAGTCCAATACACTGTACTTGCTGCGAACAGATGCCAGTGCTATTTGTCCTGTGTATGGCAATGGGAGCGCAATAGTGACTATTCTTACCATAAAACAACTCTTGCTCATAGGACCACAAACTGCATGTGATTCAACTCCATTTAGGACTGGGAAACAAACGCTAGCTCGCCTTACAAGAAACACACTCTGCTTTAGAGAAAAGAGCACTCTTCTACTATAATGTGTTTCCTATAGGGCCAGAACAGTGAGCTTGCTCAGAACAAAAGAACTGTGCTTCCTACACACGGGCCATAACAAGTTCAACTCTGCTTAGGTAACTGAGAAGAAAAGTAGCTCCTCTTCAGTCCGATACACTGTACTTGCTGGGAACAGACACATGGGCTATTTGCACTGTGTTTGGCAATGGGAGCGCAAAAGTGACTTTCCTTACCAGAAAACAACTCTTGCTCTTAGTAAGAGAAACTGCATGTGATTCAACTCCATTTTGGACTGGGAAACAAACGCTAGCTCGCCTTACAAGAAACACACTCTGCTTTAGAGAAAAGAGCATTCTTCTACTCTACTGTGTTTCCTATGCTGTCCGAACAGTGAGCTTGCTCAGAACAAAAAAAAACTGTTCTTCCTACACACACGGCCATATCTATTTCAAGTCTGCTTAAGAACCTGACAAGAACAGTAGCTCCTATTCAGTCCAATACACTGTACTTGCTGCACACAGACGCCAGTGCTATTTGTCCTGTGTATGGCAATGGCAGTGCAATAGTGACTCTTCTTACCAGAAAACAACTCTTGCTCGTAGAACCAGAAACTGCATGGGATTCAACGCCACTTAGGACTGGGAAACAAATGCTAGTTCGCCTTACAAGAAACACACTCTGCTTTTGAAAAAAGAGCACTCTTCTACTCCACTGTGTTTCCTATGGGGTACAAACAGTGAGCTTGCTAAGAACAAAAGAACTGTGCTTCCTACACACATGGACCATATCTAGTTCAACTCTGCTTAGGAAACTGACAAGAACAGTAGCTCCTATTCAGTCCAATACACTGTACTTGCTGGGAACAGACGGGAGTGCTATTTTCACTGTGTAAGGCATTTGGAGCGCAATAGTGACTCTTCTTACCAGAAAACAACTCTTGCTCGTAGGACCAAAAACTACATGTGACTCAACTCCATTTAGGACTGGAAAACAAATGCGAACTCACCTTACAAGAAACACACTCTGCTTTAGAGAAAAGAGCACTCTTCTACTCTACTGTGTTTCCTATAGGGCCAGAACAGTGAGCTTGCTCAGAACATAAGAACTGTGCTTCCTAAACACACGGGCCATATCTAGTTCAACTCTGCTTAGGAAACTGACAAGAACAGTAGCTCCTCTTCAGTCCGATCCACTGTACTTGCTGGGAACAGACATGAGTGCTATTTGCACTGTGTATGGCATTGAGAGCACAATAGTGACTTTCCTTACCAGAAAACAACTCTTGCTCGTAGGACCAGAAACTGCATGTGATTCCACACCATTTAAAACTGGGACACAAACGCTAGCTCGCCTTACAAGAAACACATTCTGCTTTTGAGAAAAGAGCACTCTTCTACTCTACTGTGTTTCCTATGGGCTCCAAACAGTGAGCTTGCTCAGAACAAAAGACTGTGCTTCCTACACACAAGGACCATATGTAGTTCATCTCTGCTTAGGAAACTGACAAGAACAGTAGCTCCTCTTCAGTCAAATACACTGTACTTGCTGGGAACAGACGCGAGTGCTATTTACACTGTGTATGGCATTAAGAGCACAATAGTGACTTTCCTTACCAGAAAACAACTCTTGCTCATAGGACCACAAACAGCATGTGATTCAACGCCATTTAGGACTGGGAAACAAATGCAATCTAGCCTTACAAGAAACACACTCTGCTTTTAAGAAAAGAGCACTCATCTACTCTACTGTGTTTCCTATAGGGCCAGTACAGTGAGCTTGCTCAGAACATAAGAACTGTGCTTCCTAAACACACGGGCCATATCTAGTTCAACTCTGCTTAGGAAACTGACAAGAACAGTAGCTCCTCTTCAGTCCGATCCACTGTACTTGCTGGGAACAGACGTGAGTGCTATTTGCACTGTGTATGGCAAAGGGAGCACAATAGTGACTTTCCTTACCAGAAAACAACTCTTGCTCGTAGGACCAGAAACTGCATGTGATTCAACTCCATTTAGGACTGGGAAAAAAACGCTAGCTCTCCTTACAAGAAACACACTCTGCTTTTGAGAAAAGAGCACTCTTCTACTCTACTGTGTTTCATATGGGGTCCGAACAGTGAGCTTGCTCAGAACAAAAGAACTGTGCTTCCTACAAAAGGGCCATATCTAGTTGAATTCTGCTTAGGAACCTGACAAGAACAGTAGATCCTCTTCAGTCCAATACACTGTACTTGCTGGGAACAGACGCCAGTGCTATTTGTCCTGTGTATGGCAATGGCAGCACAATAGTGACTATTCTTACCATAAAACAACTCTTTCACGTAGGACCAGAAACTGCATGTGATTCCACTCCATTTAGGACTGGGACACAAACGCTAGCTCGCCTTACAAGAAACACACTCTGCTTTTGAGAAAAGAGCACTCTTCTACTCTACTGTGTTTCCTATGGGGTCCAAACAGTGAGCTTGCACAGAACAAAAGACTGTGCTTCCTACACACAAGAACCATATGTAGTTCAACTCTGCTTAGGAAACTGACAAGAACAGAAGCTCCTATTCAGTCCAATACACTGTACTTGCTGGGAACAGACGCGAGTGCTATTTGCCCTGTGTATGGCAATGGGAGCGCAATAGTGACTATTCTTACCATAAAACAACTCTTGCTCATAGGACCACAAACTGCATGTGATTCAACTCCATTTAGGACTGGGAAACAAACGCTAGCTCGCCTTACAAGAAACACACTCTGCTTTTGAGAAAAGAGCACTCTTCTACTCTACTGTGTTTCCTATGGGGTCCGAACAGTGAGCTTGCTCAGAACAAAAGAACTGTGCTTCCTACACAAGGGCCATATCTAGTTCAATTCTGCTTATGAACCTGACAAGAACAGTAGATCCTCTTCAGTCCAATACACTGTACTTGCTGGGAACAGACGCCAGTGCTATTTGTCCTGTGTATGGCAATGGCAGCGCAATAGTGACTATTCTTACCATAAAACAACTCTTGCACGTAGGACCAGAAACTGCATGTGATTCCACTCCATTTAGGACTGGGACACAAACGCTAGCTCGCCTTACAAGAAACACACTCTGTTTTTGAGAAAAGAGCACTCTTCTACTCTACTGTGTTTCCTATGGGGTCGAAACAGTGAGCTTGCACAGAACAAAAGACTGTGCTTCCTACACACAAGGACCATATGTAGTTCAACTCTGCTTAGGAAACTGACAAGAACAGTAGCTCCTATTCAGTCCAATACACTGTACTTGCTGGGAACAGACGCGAGTGCTATTTGCCTAGTGTATGGCAATGGGAGCGCAATAGTGACTATTCTTACCATAAAACAACTCTTGCTCATAGGACCACAAACTGCATGTGATTCAACTCCATTTAGGACTGGGAAACAAACGCTAGCTCGCCTTACAAGAAACACACTCTGCTTTTGAGAAAAGAGCACTCTTCTACTCTCCAGTGTTTCCTATGGGGTCCGAACAGTGAGCTTGCTCAGAACAAAAGAACTGTGCTTCCTACACACACGGCCATATCTAGTTCAATTCTGCTTATGAACCTGACAAGAACAGTAGATCCTCTTCAGTCCAATACACTGTACTTGCTGCGAACAGACGCCAGTGCTTTTTGTCCTGTGTATGGCAATGGCAGCGCAATAGTGACTCTTCTTACCATAAAACAACTCTTGCTCGTAGGACCAGAAACTGCATGTGATTCCACTCCATTTAAGAGTGGGAAACAAACACTAGCACAACTTACAAGAAACACACTCTGCTTTTGAGAAAAGAGCACTCTTCTACTCTACTGTGATTCCAATGGGGTCCAAACAGTGAGCTTGCTCAGAACAAAAGAACTGTGCTTCCTACACACATGGACCATATCTAGTTCAATTTTGCTTAGGAAACTGAGAAGAACAGTAGCTCCTATTCAGTCCAATACACTGTACTTGCTGGGAACAGACGCGAGTGCTATTTGTACTGTGTATGGCAATTGGAGCACAATAGTGACTCGTCTTACCAGAAAACAAATCTTGCTCGTAGGACAAAAAACTGCAAGTGACTCAACTCCATTTAGAACAGGGAAACAAACGCTAGCTCGCCTTACAAGAAACACACTCTGCTTTTGAGAAAAGAGCACTCGTCTACTCTACTGTGTTTCCTATAGGGCCAGAACAGTGAGCTTGCTCAGAACAAATGAACTGTGCTTCCTAGACACACGGGCCATATCTAGTTCAACTCTGCTTAGGAAACTGAGAAGAACAGTAGCTCCTCTTCAGTCCAATACACTGTACTTGCTGGGAACAGACACATGTACTATTTGCACTGTGTATGGCAATGGGAGCGCAATAGTGATTTTCCTTGCCAGAAAACAACTCTTGCTCGTAGGACCAGAAACTGCATGTGATTCAACTCCATTTAAGACTGGGAAACAAACGCTAGCTCGCCTTACAAGAAACACACTGCTTTAGAGAAAAGAGCAATCTTCTACTCTACTGTGTTTCCTATGTGGTCCAAACAGTGAGCTTGCTCAGAATAAAAGAACTTTGCTTCCTACACACACGGACCCTATGTAGTTCAACTCTGCTTAGGAAACTGACAAGAACAGTAGCTCCTCTTCAGTCAAATACACTGTACTTGCTGGGAACAGACGCGAGTGCTATTTACACTGTGTATGGCATTGAGAGCACAATAGTGACTTTCCTTACCAGAAAACAACTCTTGCTCGTAGGACCACAAACAGCATGTGATTCAACGCCATTTAGGACTGGGAAACAAATGCTAGCTAGCCTTACAAGAAACACACTCTGCTTTTGAGAAAAGAGCACTCATCTACTCTACTGTGTTTCCTATAGGGCCAGAACAGTGAGCTTGCTCAGAACATAAGAACTGTGCTTCCTAAACACACGGGCCATATCTAGTTCAACTCTGCTTAGGAAACTGACAAGAACAGTAGCTCCTCTTCAGTCCGATCCACTGTACTTGCTGGGAACAGACGTGAGTGCTATTTGCACTTTGTATGGCAAAGGGAGCACAATAGTGACTTTCCTTACCAGAAAACAACTCTTGCTCATAGGACCAGAAACTGCATGTGATTCCACTCCATTTAGGACTGGGAAACAAACGCTAGCTCGCCTTACAAGAAACACACTCTGCTTTTGAGAAAAGAGCACGCTTCTACTCTACTGTGTTTCATATGGGGTCCGAAGAGTGAGCTTGCTCAGAACAAAAGAACTGTGCACCCTACACAAGGGCCATATCTAGTTCAATTCTGCTTAGGAACCTGACAAGTACAGTAGATCCTCTTCAGTCCAATACACTGTACTTGCTGGGAACAGACGCCAGTGCTATTTGTCCTGTGTATGGCAATGGCAGCGCAATAGTGACTATTCTTACCATAAAACAACTCTTGCACGTAGGACCAGAAACTGCATGTGATTCCACTCCATTTAGGACTGGGACACAAACGCTAGCTCGCCTTACAAGAAACACACTCTGCTTTTGAGAAAAGAGCACTCTTCTACTCTACTGTGTTTCCTATGGGGTCGAAACAGTGAGCTTGCTCAGAACAAAAGACTGTGCTTCCTACACACAAGGACCATATGTAGTTCAACTCTGCTTAGGAAACTGACAAGAACAGTAGCTCCTATTCAGTCCAATACACTGTACTTGCTGCGAACAGATGCCAGTGCTATTTGTCCTGTGTATGGCAATGGGAGCGCAATAGTGACTATTCTTACCATAAAACAACTCTTGCTCATAGGACCACAAACTGCATGTGATTCAACTCCATTTAGGACTGGGAAACAAACGCTAGCTCGCCTTACAAGAAACACACTCTGCTTTTGAGAAAAGAGCACTCTTCTACTCTACTGTGTTTCCTATGGGGTCCAAACAGTGAGCTTGCTCAGAACAAAAGAACTATGCTTCCTACACACACGGCCATATCTAGTTCAATTCTGCTTATGAACCTGACAAGAACAGTAGATCCTCTTCAGTCCAATACACTGTACTTGCTGGGAACAGACGCCAGTGCTATTTGTCCTGTGTATGGCAATGGCAGCGCAATAGTGACTCTTCTTACCATAAAACAACTCTTGCTCTTAGGACCAGAAACTGCATGTGATCCCACTCCATTTAAGACTGGGACACAAACGCTAGCTCGCCTTACAAGAAACACACTCTGCTTTTGAGAAAAGAGCACTCTTCTACTCTACTGTGATTCCAATGGGGTCCAAACAGTGAGCTTGCTCAGAAAAAAAGAACTGTGCTTCCTACACACATGGACCATATCTACTTCAACTTTGCTTAGGAAACTGACAAAAACAGTAGCTCCTATTCAGTCCAATACACTGTACATGCTGGGAACAGACGCGAGTGCTATTTGTACTGTGTATGGCAATTGGAGCACAATAGTGACTCGTCTTACCAGAAAACAACTCTTGCTGGTAGGACAAAAAACTGCAAGTGACTTAACTCCATTTAGAACAGGGAAACAAACGCTAGCTCGCCTTACAAAAACACACTCTGCTTTTGAGAAAAGAGCACTCTTCTACTCTACTGTGTTTCCTATAGGGCCAGAACAGTGAGCTTGCTCAGAACAAATGAACTGTGCTTCCTAGACACACGGGCCATATCTAGTTCAACTCTGCTTAGGAAACTGACAAGAACAGTAGCTCCTCTTCAGTCCGATCCACTGTACTTGCTGGGAACAGACGTGAGTGCTATTTGCACTGTGTATGACAAAGGGAGCACAATAGTGACTTTCCTTACCAGAAAACAACTCTTGCTCTTGGGACCAGAAACTGCATGTGTTTCCACTCCATTTAGGACTGGGACACAAACGCTAGCTCGCCTTACAAGAAACACACTCTGCTTTTGAGAAAAGAGCACTCTTCTTCTCTACTGTGTTTCCTATGGGGTCCAAACAGTGAGCTTGCTCAGAACAAAAGACTGTGCTTCCTACACACAAGGACCATATGTAGTTCAACTCTGCTTAGGAAACTGACAAGAACAGTAGCTCCTCTTCAGTCCAATACACTGTACTTGCTGGGAACAGACGCTAGTGCTATTTGCCCTGTGTATGGCAATGGGAGCACAATAGTGACTTTTTTTTTACCAGAAAACAACTCTTGTTCGTAGGAAAAGAAACTGCATGTGATTCTACTCCATTTAGGACTGGGAAACAAACGCTAGCTCGCCTTACAAGAAACACACTCTGCTTTTGAGAAAAGAGCACTCTTCTACTCTCCAGTGTTTCCTATGGGGTCCGAACAGTGAGCTTGCTCAGAACAAAAGAACTGTGCTTCCTACACACACGGCCATATCTAGTTCAATTCTGCTTATGAACCTGACAAGAACAGTAGATCCTCTTCAGTCCAATACACTGTACTTGCTGGGAACAGACGCCAGTGCTATTTGTCCTGTGTATGGCAATGGCAGCGCAATAGTGACTCTTCTTACCATAAAACAACTCTTGCTCGTAGGACCAGAAACTGCATGTGATTCCTCTCCATTTAAGAGTGGGAAACAAACACTAGCTCAACTTACAAGAAACACACTCTGCTTTTAAGAAAAGAGCACTCTTCTACTCTACTGTGATTCCAATGGGGTCCAAACAGTGAGCTTGCTCAGAACAAAAGAACTGTGCTTCCTACACACATGGACCATATCTAGTTCAACTTTGCTTAGGAAACTGAGAAGAACAGTAGCTCCTATTCAGTCCAATACACTGTACTTGCTGGGAACAGACGCGAGTGCTATTTGTACTGTGTATGGCAATTGGAGCACAATAGTGACTCGTCTTACCAGAAAACAACTCTTGCTCGTAGGACAAAAAACTGCAAGTGACTCAACTCCATTTAGAACAGGGAAACAAACGCTAGCTCACCTTACAAGAAACACACTCTGCTTTTGAGAAAAGAGCACTCGTCTACTCTACTGTGTTTCCTATAGGGCCAGAACAGTGAGCTTGCTCAGAACAAATGAACTGTGCTTCCTAGACACACGGGCCATATCTAGTTCAACTCTGCTTAGGAAACTGAGAAGAACAGTAGCTCCTCTTCAGTCCAATACACTGTACTTGCTGGGAGCAGACACATGTACTATTTGCACTGTGTATGGCAATGGGAGCGCAATAGTGACTTTCCTTTCCAGAAAAAACTCTTGCTCGTAGGACCAGAAACTGCATGTGATTCCACTCCATTTAGGACTGAGACACAAACGCTATCTCGCCTTACAAGAAACACACTCTACTTTACAGAAAAGAGCACTCTTCTACTCTACTGTGTTTCCTATGTGATCCAAACAGTGAGCTTGCTCAGAACAAAAGACTGTGCTTCCTACACACAAGGACCATATTTAGTTCAACTCTGCTTAGGAAACTGACAATCACAGTAGCTCCTCTTCAGTCAAATACACTGTACTTGCTGGGAACAGACGCGAGTGCTATTTACACTGTGTATGGCATTGAGAGCACAATAGTGACTTTCCTTACCAGAAAACAACTCTTGCTCGTAGGACCACAAACAGCATGTGATTCAACGCAATTTAGGACTGGGAAACAAATGCTAGCTAGCCTTACAAGAAACACACTCTGCTTTTGAGAAAAGAGCACTCATCTACTCTACTGTGTTTCCTATAGGGCCAGAACAGTGAGCTTGCTCAGAACAAATGAACTGTGCTTCCTTGACACACGGGCCATATCTAGTTCAACTCTGCTTAGGAAACTGAGAAGAACAGTAGCTCCTCTTCAGGGCAATACACTGTACTTGCTGGGAACAGACACATGTACTATTTGCACTGTGTATGGAAATGGGAGCGCAATAGTGACTTTCCTTGCCAGAAAACAACTCTTGCTCGTAGGACCAGAAACTGCATGTGATTCAACTCCATTTAGGACTGGGAAACAAACGCTAGCTCGCCTTACAAGAAACACACTGCTTTAGAGAAAAGAGCACTCTTCTACTCTATTGTGTTTCCTATGTGGTCCAAACAGTGAGCTTGCTCAGAATAAAAGAACTGTGCTTCCTACACACACGGACCATATGTAGTTCAACTCTGCTTAGAAACTGACAAGAACAGTAGCTCCTCTTCAGTCCAATACACTGTACTTGCTGGGAACAGACGCGAGTGCTATTTACACTGTGTATGGCAAAGGGAGCACAATAGTGACTTTCCTTACCAGAAAACAGCTCTTGCTCATAGGACCAGAAACTGCATGTGATTCAACTCCATTTAGGACTGGGAAACAAACGATAGCTTGCCTTAAAAAAACACACTCTGCTTTTGAGAAAAGAGCACTCTTCTACTCTACTGTGTTTCCTATGGGGTCCGAACAGTGAGATTGCTCAGAACAAAAGAACTGTGCTTCCTCCACACACGGCCATATCTAGTTCAATTCTGCTTATGAACCTGACAAGAACAGTAGCTCCTATTCAGTCCAATACACTGTACTTGCTGGGAACAGACGCGAGTGCTATTTGTACTGTGTATGGCAATTGGAGCACAATAGTGACTCGTCTTACCAGAAAACAACTCTTGCTCGTAGGACAAAAAACTGCAAGTGACTCAACTCCATTTAGAACAGGGAAACAAACGCTAGCTCGCCTTACAAGAAACACACTCTGCTTTTGAGAAAAGAGCACTCTTCTGCTCTACTGTGTTTCCTATAGGGCCAGAACAGTGAGCTTGCTCAGAACAAATGAACTGTGCTTCCTAGACACACGGACCATATCTAGTTCAACTCTGCTTAGGAAACTGAGAAGAACAGTAGCTCCTCTTCAGTCCAATACACTGTACTTGCTGGGAACAGACACATGTACTATTTGCACTGTGTATGGCAATGGGAGCGCAATAGTGACTTTCCTTGCCAGAAAACAACTCTTGCTCGTAGGACCAGAAACTGCATGTGATTCAACTCCATTTAGGACTGGGAAACAAACGCTAGCTCGCCTTACAAGAAACACACTGCTTTAGAGAAAAGAGCACTCTTCTACTCTACTGTGTTTCCTATGTGGTCCAAACAGTGAGCTTGCTCAGAATAAAAGAACTGTGCTTCCTACACACACGGACCATATGTAGTTCAACTCTGCTTAGGAAACTGACAAGAACAGTAGCTTCTCTTCAGTCCAATACACTGTACTTGCTGGGAACAGACGCGAGTGCTATTTACACTGTGTATGGCAAAGGGAGCACAATAGTGACTTTCCTTACCAGAAAACAGCTCTTGCTCGTAGGACCAGAAACTGCATGTGATTCAACTCCATTTAGGACTGTGAAACAAACGCTAACTCGCCTTACAAGAAACACACTCTGCTTTAGAGAAAAGAGCACTCTCTACTCTACTTTGTTTCCTATGGGGTCCAAACAGTGATCTTGCAAAGAACAAAAGAACTGTGCTCCTACAAACACGGATCATATCTAGTTCAACTCTGCTTAGGAAACTGACAAGAACAGTAGCACCTATTCAGTCCAATACACTGTATTTGCTGGGAACAGACGGGAGTGCTATTTGCACTGTGTTTGGCAATGGGAGCGCAATGAGACTTTCCTTACCAGAAAACAACTCTTGTTCGTAGGACCTGAAACTGCATGTGATTCAACTCTATTTAGGACTAGGAAACAAACGCTAGCTCGCCTTACAAGAAACACACTCTGCTTTACAGAAAAGAGCACTCTTCTACTCTACTGTGTTTCCTATAAGGCCAGAACAGTGAGCTTGCTCAGAACATAAGAACTGTGCTTCCTACACACAAGGGCCATATCTAGTTCAACTCTGCTTAGGAAACTGAGAATAACAGTAGCTCCTCTTCAGTCCGATACACTGTACTTGCTGGGAACAGACGCGAGTGCTATTTGTACTGTGTATGGCAATTGGAGCACAATAGTGACTCGTCTTACCAGAAAACAACTCTTGCTCGTAGGACAAAAAACTGCAAGTGACTCAACTCCATTTAGAACAGGGAAACAAACGCTAGCTCGCCTTACAAGAAACACACTCTGCTTTTGAGAAAAGAGCACTCTTCTACTCTATTGTGTTTCCTATGTGGTCCAAACAGTGAGCTTGCTCAGAATAAAAGAACTGTGCTTCCTACACACACGGACCATATGTAGTTCAACTCTGCTTAGGAAACTGACAAGAACAGTAGCTCCTCTTCAGTCCAATACACTGTACTTGCTGGGAACAGACGCGAGTGCTATTTACACTGTGTATGGCAAAGGGAGCACAATAGTGACTTTCCTTACCAGAAAACAGCTCTTGCTCATAGGACCAGAAACTGCATGTGATTCAACTCCATTTAGGACTGGGAAACAAACGATAGCTTGCCTTAAAAAAACACACTCTGCTTTTGAGAAAAGAGCACTCTTCTACTCTACTGTGTTTCCTATGGGGTCCGAACAGTGAGCTTGCTCAGAACAAAAGAACTGTGCTTCCTCCACACACGGCCATATCTAGTTCAATTCTGCTTATGAACCTGACAAGAACAGTAGCTCCTATTCAGTCCAATACACTGTACTTGCTGGGAACAGACGCGAGTGCTATTTGTACTGTGTATGGCAATTGGAGCACAATAGTGACTCGTCTTACCAGAAAACAACTCTTGCTCGTAGGACAAAAAACTGCAAGTGACTCAACTCCATTTAGAACAGGGAAACAAACGCTAGCTCGCCTTACAAGAAACACACTCTGCTTTTGAGAAAAGAGCACTCTTCTGCTCTACTGTGTTTCCTATAGGGCCAGAACAGTGAGCTTGCTCAGAACAAATGAACTGTGCTTCCTAGACACACGGGCCATATCTAGTTCAACTCTGCTTAGGAAACTGAGAAGAACAGTAGCTCCTCTTCAGTCCAATACACTGTACTTGCTGGGAACAGACACATGTACTATTTGCACTGTGTATGGCAATGGGAGCGCAATAGTGACTTTCCTTGCCAGAAAACAACTCTTGCTCGTAGGACCAGAAACTGCATGTGATTCAACTCCATTTAGGACTGGGAAACAAACGCTAGCTCGCCTTACAAGAAACACACTGCTTTAGAGAAAAGAGCACTCTTCTACTCTACTGTGTTTCCTATGTGGTCCAAACAGTGAGCTTGCTCAGAATAAAAGAACTGTGCTTCCTACAAACACGGACCATATGTAGTTCAACTCTGCTTAGGAAACTGACAAGAACAGTAGCTTCTCTTCAGTCCAATACACTGTACTTGCTGGGAACAGACGCGAGTGCTATTTACACTGTGTATGGCAAAGGGAGCACAATAGTGACTTTCCTTACCAGAAAACAGCTCTTGCTCGTAGGACCAGAAACTGCATGTGATTCAACTCCATTTAGGACTGTGAAACAAACGCTAACTCGCCTTACAAGAAACACACTCTGCTTTAGAGAAAAGAGCACTCTTCTACTCTACTTTGTTTCCTATGGGGTCCAAACAGTGATCTTGCAAAGAACAAAAGAACTGTGCTCCTACAAACACGGATCATATCTAGTTCAACTCTGCTTAGGAAACTGACAAGAACAGTAGCACCTATTCAGTCCAATACACTGTATTTGCTGGGAACAGACGGGAGTGCTATTTGCACTGTGTTTGGCAATGGGAGCGCAATGAGACTTTCCTTACCAGAAAACAACTCTTGTTCGTAGGACCTGAAACTGCATGTGATTCAACTCTATTTAGGACTAGGAAACAAACGCTAGCTCGCCTTACAAGAAACACACTCTGCTTTACAGAAAAGAGCACTCTTCTACTCTACTGTGTTTCCTATAAGGCCAGAACAGTGAGCTTGCTCAGAACATAAGAACTGTGCTTCCTACACACAAGGGCCATATCTAGTTCAACTCTGCTTAGGAAACTGAGAATAACAGTAGCTCCTCTTCAGTCCGATACACTGTACTTGCTGGGAACAGACGCGAGTGCTATTTGTACTGTGTATGGCAATTGGAGCACAATAGTGACTCGTCTTACCAGAAAACAACTCTTGCTCGTAGGACAAAAAACTGCAAGTGACTCAACTCCATTTAGAACAGGGAAACAAACGCTAGCTCGCCTTACAAGAAACACACTCTGCTTTTGAGAAAAGAGCACTCTTCTACTCTACTGTGTTTCCTATAGGGCCAGAACAGTGAGCTTGCTCAGAACAAATGAACTGTGCTTCCTAGACACACGGGCCATATCTAGTTCAACTCTGCTTAGGAAACTGAGAAGAACAGTAGCTCCTCTTCAGTCCAATACACTGTACTTGCTGGGAACAGACACATGTACTATTTGCACTGTGTATGGCAATGGGAGCGCAATAGTGACTATTCTTGCCAGAAAACAACTCTTGCTCGTAGGACCACAAACTGCATGTGATTCAACTCCATTTAGGACTGGGAAACAAACGCTAGCTCGCCTTACAAGAAACACACTCTGCTTTTGAGAAAAGAGCACTCTTCTACTCTTCAGTATTTCCTATGGGGTCCGAACAGTGAGCTTGCTCAGAACAAAAGAACTGTGCTTCCTACACACACGGCCATATCTAGTTCAATTCTGCTTATGAACCTGACAAGAACAGTAGATCCTCTTCAGTCCAATACACTGTACTTGCTGGGAACAGTCGCCAGTGCTATTTGTCCTGTGTATGGCAATGGCAGCGCAATAGTGACTCTTCTTACCAAAAAACAACTCTTGCTCGTAGGACCAGAAACTGCATGTGATTCCACTCCATTTAAGACTGGGAAAAAAAACACTAGCTCGCCTTACAAGAAAACACTCTGCTTTTGAGAAAAGAGCACTCTTCTACTCTACTGTGATTCCAATGGTTTCCAAACAGTGAGCTTGCTCAGAAAAAAAGAACTGTGCTTCCTACACACATGGACCATATCTACTTCAACTCTGCTTAGGAAACTGACAAGAACAGTAGCTCCTATTCAGTCCAATACACTGTACATGCTGGGAACAGACGCGAGAGCTATTTGCACTGTGTATGGCAATGGGAGCACAATATTGACTTTCCTTACCAGAAAACAACTCTTGCTCTTAGGACCAGAAACTGCATGTCATTCAACTTCATTTAGGACTGGGAATCAAATGCTAGCTCGCCTTACATGAAACACACTCTCTGCTTTTGAGAAAAGAGCACTCTTCTACTCTACTGTGTTTCCTATGGTGTCCGAACAGTGAGCTTGCTCAGAACAAAAGAACTGTGCTTCCTACACACACGACCATATCTAGTTCAATTCTGCTTAGGAACCTGACAAGAACAGTAGATCCTCTTCAGTCCAATACACTGTACTTGCTGGGAACAGACGCCAGTGCTATTTGTCCTGTGTATGGCAATGGCAGCGCAATAGTGACTCTTCTTACCAGAAAACAACTCTTGCTCGTAGGACTAGAAACTGCATGAGATTCAACTGCATTTAGGACTGGGAAACAAACGCTAGCTCGCCTTACAAGAAACACACTCTGCTTTAGAGAAAAGAGCACTCTTCTACTATAATGTGTTTCCTATAGGGCCAGAACTGTGAGCTTGCTCAGAACAAAAGAACTGTGCTTCCTACACACGGGCCATAACTAGTTCAACTCTGCTTAGGAAACTGAGAAGAACAGTAGCTCCTCTTCAGTCCGATACACTGTACTTCCTGGGAACAGAGGCATGGGCTATTTGCACTGTGTATGGCAATGGGAGCGCAAAAGTGACTTTCCTTACCAGAAAACAACTCTGGTCTTAGTACCAGAAACTGCATGTGATTCAACTCCATTTAGGACTGGGAAACAAACGCTAGCTCGTCTTACAAGAAACATACTCTGCTTTTGAGAAAAGAGCACTCTTCTACTCTACTGTGTTTCCTATGGGGTCCGAACAGTGAGCTTGCTCAGAACAAAAGAACTGTGCTTCCTACACAAGGGCCATATCTAGTTCAATTCTGCTTAGGAACCTGACAAGAACAGTAGATCCTCTTCAGTCCAATACACTGTACTTGCTGGGAACAGACGCCAGTGCTATTTGTCTTGTGTATGGCAATGGCAGCGCAATAGTGACTATTCTTACCATAAAACAACTCTTGCACGTAGGACCAGAAACTGCATGTGATTCCACTCCATTTAGGACTGGGACACAAACGCTAGCTCGCCTTACAGGAAACACACTCTGCTTTTGAGAAAAGAGCACTCTTCTACTCTACTGTGTTTCCTATGGGGTCGAAACAGTGAGCTTGCTCAGAACAAAAGACTGTGCTTCCTAGACACACGGGCCATATCTAGTTCAACTCTGCTTAGGAAACTGACAAGAACAGTAGCTCCTCTTCAGTCCGATCCACTGTACTTGCTGGGAACAGACGTGAGTGCTATTTGAACTGTGTATGGCAAAGGGAGCACAATAGTGACTTTCCTTACCAGAAAACAACTCTTGCTCGTAGGACCAGAAACTGCATGTGATTCCACTCCATTTAGGACTGGGACACAAACGCTAGCTCGCCTTACAAGAACCACACTCTGCTTTTGAGAAAAGAGCACTCTTCTACTCTACTGTGTTTCCTATGGGGTCGAAACAGTGAGCTTGCTCAGAACAAAAGACTGTGCTTCCTACACACAAGGACCATATGTAGTTCAACTCTGCTTAGGAAACTGACAAGAACAGTAGCTCCTATTCAGTCCAATACACTGTACTTGCTGCGAACAGATGCCAGTGCTATTTGTCCTGTGTATGGCAATGGGAGCGCAATAGTGACTATTCTTACCATAAAACAACTCTTGCTCGTAGGACCACAAACTGCATGTGATTCAACTCCATTTAGGACTGGGAAACAAACGCTAGCTCGCCTTACAAGAAACACACTCTGCTTTTGAGAAAAGAGCACTCTTCTACTCTCCAGTGTTTCCTATGGTGTCCTTACAGTGAGCTTGCTCAGAACAAAAGAACTGTGCTTCCTACACACACGGCCATATCTAGTTCAATTCTGCTTATGAACCTGACAAGAACAGTAGATCCTCTTCAGTCCAATACACTGTACTTGCTGGGAACAGATGCCAGTGCTATTTGTCCTGTGTATGGCAATGGCAGCGCAATAGTGACTCTTCTTACCATAAAACAACTCTTGCTCGTAGGACCAGAAACTGCATGTGATCCCACTCCATTTAAGACTGGGAAACAAACGCTAGCTCGCCTTACAAGAAACACACTCTGCTTTACAGAAAAGAGCACTCTTCTACTCTACTGTGTTTCCTATAAGGCCAGAACAGTGAGCTTGCTCAGAACATAAGAACTGTGCTTCCTACACACAAGGGCCATATCTAGTTCAACTCTGCTTAGGAAACTGAGAATAACAGTAGCTCCTCTTCAGTCCGATACACTGTACTTGCTGGGAACAGACGCGAGTGCTATTTGTACTGTGTATGGCAATTTGAGCACCATAGTGACTCGTCTTACAGGAAAACAACTCTTGCTCGTAGGACAAAAAACTGCAAGTGACTCAACTCCATTAGGAACAGGGAAACAAACGCTAGCTCGCCTTACAAGAAACACACTCTGCTTTTGAGAAAAGAGCACTCGTCTACTCTACTGTGTTTCCTATAGGGCCAGAACAGTGAGCTTGCTCAGAACAAATGAACTGTGCTTCCTAGACACACGGGCCATATCTAGTTCAACTCTGCTTAGGAAACTGACAAGAACAGTAGCTCCTCTTCAGTCCGATCCACTGTACTTGCTGGGAACAGACGTGAGTGCTATTTGCACTGTGTATGACAAAGGGAGCACAATAGTGACTTTCCTTACCAGAAAACAACTCTTGCTCGTAGGACCAGAAACTGCATGTGTTTCCACTCCATTTAGGACTGGGACACAAACTCTAGCTCGCCTTACAAGAAACACACTCTGCTTTTGAGAAAAGAGCACTCTTCTTCTCTACTGTGTTTCCTATGGGGTCCAAACAGTGAGCTTGCTCAGAACAAAAGACTGTGCTTCCTACACACAAGGACCATATGTAGTTCAACTCTGCTTAGGAAACTGACAAGAACAGTAGCTCCTCTTCAGTCCAATACACTGTACTTGCTGGGAACAGACGCTAGTGCTATTTGCCCTGTGTATGGCAATGGGAGCACAATAGTGACTTTTTTTTTTACCAGAAAACAACTCTTGTTCGTAGGAAAAGAAACTGCATGTGATTCTACTCCATTTAGGACTGGGAAACAAACGCTAGCTCGCCTTACAAGAAACACACTCTGCTTTTGAGAAAAGAGCACTCTTCTACTCTCCAGTGTTTCCTATGGGGTCCGAACAGTGAGCTTGCTCAGAACAAAAGAACTGTGCTTCCTACACACACGGCCATATCTAGTTCAATTCTGCTTATGAACCTGACAAGAACAGTAGATCCTCTTCAGTCCAATACACTATACTTGCTGGGAACAGACGCGAGTGCTATTTGTCCTGTGTATGGCAATGGCAGCGCAATAGTGACTATTCTTACCATAAAACAACTCTTGTCGTAGGACCAGAAACTGCATGTGATTCCACTCCATTTAAGACTGGGAAACAAACACTAGCTCAACTTACAAGAAACACACTCTGCTTTTGAGAAAAGAGCACTCTTCTACTCTACTGTGATTCCAATGGGGTCCAAACAGTGAGCTTGCTCAGAACAAAAGAACTGTGCTTCCTACACACATGGACCATATCTAGTTCAACTTTGCTTAGGAAACTGAGAAGAACAGTAGCTCCTATTCAGTCCAATACACTGTACTTGCTGGGAACAGACGCGAGTGCTATTTGTACTGTGTATGGCAATTGGAGCACAATAGTGACTCGTCTTACCAGAAAACAACTCTTGCTCGTAGGACAAAAAACTGCAAGTGACTCAACTCCATTTAGAACAGGGAAACAAACGCTAGCTCGCCTTACAAGAAACACACTCTGCTTTTGAGAAAAGAGCACTCGTCTACTCTACTGTGTTTCCTATAGGGCCAGAACAGTGAGCTTGCTCAGAACAAATGAACTGTGCTTCCTAGACACACGGGCCATATCTAGTTCAACTCTGCTTAGGAAACTGAGAAGAACAGTAGCTCCTCTTCAGTCCAATACACTGTACTTGCTGGGAACAGACACATGTACTATTTGCACTGTGTATGGCAATGGGAGTGCAATAGTGACTTTCCTTTCCAGAAAACAACTCTTGCTCGTAGGACCAGAAACTGCATGTGATTCCACTAAATTTAGGACTGGGACACAAACGCTAGCTCGCCTTACAAGAAACACACTCTACTTTACAGAAAAGAGCACTCTTCTACTCTACTGTGTTTCCTATGTGGTCCAAACAGTGAGCTTGCTCAGAACAAAAGACTGTGCTTCCTACACACAAGGACCATATTTAGTTCAACTCTGCTTAGGAAACTGACAAGAACAGTAGCTCCTCTTCAGTCAAATACACTGTACTTGCTGGGAACAGACGCGAGTGCTATTTACACTGTGTATGGCATTGAGAGCACAATAGTGACTTTCCTTACCAGAAAACAACTCTTGCTCGTAGGACCACAAACAGCATGTGATTCTACGCAATTTAGGACTGGGAAACAAATGCTAGCTAGCCTTACAAGAAACACACTCTGCTTTTGAGAAAAGAGCACTCATCTACTCTACTGTGTTTCCTATAGGGCCAGAACAGTGAGCTTGCTCAGAACATAAGAACTGTGCTTCCTAAACACACGGGCCATATCTAGTTCAACTCTGCTTAGGAAACTGACAAGAACAGTAGCTCCTCTTCAGTCCGATCCACTGTACTTGCTGGGAACAGACGTGAGTGCTATTTGCACTGTGTATGACAAAGGGAGCACAATAGTGACTTTCCTTACCAGAAAACAACTCTTGCTCGTAGGACCAGAAACTGCATGTGATTCCACTCCATTTAGGACTGGGACACAAACGCTAGCTCGCCTTACAAGAAACACACTCTGCTTTTGAGAAAAGAGCACTCTTCTTCTCTACTGTGTTTCCAATGGGGTCCAAACAGTGAGCTTGCTCAGAACAAAAGACTGTGCTTCCTACACACAAGGACCATATGTAGTTCAACTCTGCTTAGGAAACTGACAAGAACAGTAGCTCCTCTTCAGTCCAATACACTGTACTTGCTGGGAACAGACGCGAGTGCTATTTGCCCTGTGTATGGCAATGGGAGCACAATAGTGACTTTTTTTTTACCAGAAAACAACTCTTGTTCGTAGGAAAAGAAACTGTATGTGATTCAACTCCATTTAGGACTGGGAAACAAACGCGAGCTCGCCTTACAAGAAACACACTCTGCTTTAGAGAAAAGAGCACTCTTCTACTCTACTGTGTTTCCTATGGGGTCCGAAAAGTGAGCTTGCTCAGACCAAAGAACTGTGCTTCCTACACAAGGGCCATATCTAGTTCAATTCTGCTTAGGATCCTGACAAGAACAGTAGATCCTCTTCAGTCCAATACACTGTACTTTCTGGGAACAGACGCGAGTGCTATTTGTACTGTGTATGGCAAATGGAGCACAATAGTGACTCGTCTTACCAGAAAACAACTCTTGCTCGTAGGACAAAAAACTGCAAGTGACTCAACTCCATTTAGAACAGGGAAACAAACGCTAGCTCGCCTTACAAGAAACACACTCTGCTTTTGAGAAAAGAGCACTCTTCTACTCTACTGTGTTTCCTATAGGGCCAGAACAGTGAGCTTGCTCAGAACAAATGAACTGTGCTTCCTTGACACACGGGCCATATCTAGTTCAACTCTGCTTAGGAAACTGAGAAGAACAGTAGCTCCTCTTCAGGGCAATACACTGTAATTGCTGGAAACAGACACATGTACTATTTGCACTGTGTATGGCAATGGGAGCGCAATAGTGACTTTCCTTGCCAGAAAACAACTCTTGCTCGTAGGACCAGAAACTGCATGTGATTCAACTCCATTTAGGACTGGGAAACAAACGCTAGCTCGCCTTACAAGAAACACACTGCTTTAGAGAAAAGAGCACTCTTCTACTCTATTGTGTTTCCTATGTGGTCCAAACAGTGAGCTTGCTCAGAATAAAAGAACTGTGCTTCCTACACACACGGACCATATGTAGTTCAACTCTGCTTAGGAAACTGACAAGAACAGTAGCTCCTCTTCAGTCCAATACACTGTTGTTGCTGGGAACAGACGCGAGTGCTATTTACACTGTGTATGGCAAAGGGAGCACAATAGTGACTTTCCTTACCAGAAAACAGCTCTTGCTCATAGGACCAGAAACTGCATGTGATTCAACTCCATTTAGGACTGGGAAACAAACGATAGCTTGCCTTACAGAAAACACACTCTGCTTTTGAGAAAAGAGCACTCTTCTACTCTACTGTGTTTCCTATGGGGTCCAAACAGTGAGCTTGCTCAGAACAAAAGAACTGTGCTTCCTCCACACACGGCCATATCTAGTTCAATTCTGCTTATGAACCTGACAAGAACAGTAGCTCCTATTCAGTCCAATACACTGTACTTGCTGGGAACAGACGCGAGTGCTATTTGTACTGTGTATGGCAATTGGAGCACAATAGTGACTCGTCTTACCAGAAAACAACTCTTGCTCGTAGGACAAAAAACTGCAAGTGACTCAACTCCATTTAGAACAGGGAAACAAACGCTAGCTCGCCTTACAAGAAACACACTCTGCTATTGAGAAAAGAGCACTCTTCTGCTCTACTGTGTTTCCTATAGGGCCAGAACAGTGAGCTTGCTCAGAACAAATGAACTGTGCTTCCTTGACACACGGGCCATATCTAGTTCAACTCTGCTTAGGAAACTGAGAAGAACAGTAGCTCCTCTTCAGGGCAATACACTGTAATTGCTGGAAACAGACACATGTACTATTTGCACTGTGTATGGCAATGGGAGCGCAATAGTGACTTTCCTTGCCAGAAAACAACTCTTGCTCGTAGGACCAGAAACTGCATGTGATTCAACTCCATTTAGGACTGGGAAACAAACGCTAGCTCGCCTTACAAGAAACACACTGCTTTAGAGAAAAGAGCACTCTTCTACTCTACTGTGTTTCCTATGTGATCCAAACAGTGAGCTTGCTCAGAATAAAAGAACTGTGCTTCCTACACACACGGACCATATGTAGTTCAACTCTGCTTAGGAAACTGACAAGAACAGTAGCTTCTCTTCAGTCCAATACACTGTACTTGCTGGGAACAGACGCGAGTGCTATTTACACTGTGTATGGCAAAGGGAGCACAATAGTGACTTTCCTTACCAGAAAACAGCTCTTGCTCGTAGGACCAGAAACTGCATGTGATTCAACTCCATTTAGGACTGTGAAACAAATGCTAACTCGCCTTACAAGAAACACACTCTGCTTTAGAGAAAAGAGCACTCTTCTACTCTACTTTGTTTCCTATGGGGTCCAAACAGTGATCTTGCAAAGAACAAAAGAACTGTGCTCCTACAAACACGGATGATATCTAGTTCAACTCTGCTTAGGAAACTGACAAGAACAGTAGCACCTATTCAGTCCAATACACTGTATTTGCTGGGAACAGACGGGAGTGCTATTTGCACTGTGTTTGGCAATGGGAGCGCAATGAGACTTTCCTTACCAGAAAACAACTCTTGTTCGTAGGACCTGAAACTGCATGTGATTCAACTCTATTTAGGACTAGGAAACAAACGCTAGCTCGCCTTACAAGAAACACACTCTGCTTTACAGAAAAGAGCACTCTTCTACTCTACTGTGTTTCCTATAAGGCCAGAACAGTGAGCTTGCTCAGAACAAATGAACTGTGCTTCCTAGACACACGGGCCATATCTAGTTCAACTCTGCTTAGGAAACTGAGAAGAACAGTAGCTCCTCTTCAGTCCAATACACTGTACTTGCTGGGAACAGACACATGTACTATTTGCACTGTGTATGGCAATGGCAGTGCAATAGTGACTATTCTTACCAGAAAAAAACTCTTGCTCGTAGTCCCAGAAACTGCATGGGATTCAACTCCATTTAGGACTGTGAAACAAACGCTAGCTCGCCTTACAAGAAACACACTCTGCTTTAGAGAAAAGAGCACTCTTCTTCTCTACAATGTTTCCTATGGGGTCCAAACAGTGATCTTGCAAAGAACAAAAGAACTGTGCTCCTACAAACACGGATCATATCTAGTTCAACTCTGCTTAGGAAACTGACAAGAACAGTTGCACCTATTCAGTCCAATACACTGTATTTGCTGGGAACAGACGGGAGTGCTATTTGCACTGTGTTTGGCAATGGGAGCGCAATGAGACTTTCCTTACCAGAAAACAACTCTTGTTCGTAGGACCTGAAACTGCATGTGATTCAACTCTATTTAGGACTAGGAAACAAAAGCTAGCTCGCCTTACAAGAAACACACTCTGCTTTACAGAAAAGAGCACTCTTCTACTCTACTGTGTTTCCTATAGGGCCAGAACAGTGAGCTTGCTCAGAACATAAGAACTGTGCTTCCTACACACAAGGGCCATATCTAGTTCAACTCTGCTTAGGAAACTGAGAATAACAGTAGCTCCTCTTCAGTCCAATACACTGTACTTGCTGGGAACAGACGCGAGTGCTATTTGTACTGTGTATGGCAATTGGAGCACAATAGTGACTCGTCTTACCAGAAAACAACTCTTGTTCGTAGGACAAAAAACTGCAAGTGACTCAACTCCATTTAGAACAGGGAAACAAACGCTAGCTCGCCTTACAAGAAACACACTCTGCTTTTGAGAAAAGAGCACTCTTCTACTCTACTGTGTTTCCTATAGGGCCAGAACAGTGAGCTTGCTCAGAACAAATGAACTGTGCTTCCTAGACACACGGGCCATATCTAGTTCAACTCTGCTTAGGAAACTGAGAAGAACAGTAGCTCCTCTTCAGTCCAATACACTGTACTTGCTGGGAACACACACATGTACTATTTGCACTGTGTATGGCAATGGGAGCGCAATAGTGACTATTCTTGCCAGAAAACAACTCTTGCTCGGAGGACCACAAACTGCATGTGATTCAACTCCATTTAGGACTGGGAAACAAATGCTAGCTCGCCTTACAAGAAACACACTCTGCTTTTGAGAAAAGAGCACTCTTCTACTCTCCAGTATTTCCTATGGGGTCCGAACAGTGAGCTTGCTCAGAACAAAAGAACTGTGCTTCCTACACACACGGCCATATCTAGTTCAATTCTGCTTATGAACCTGACAAGAACAGTAGATCCTCTTCAGTCCAATACACTGTGCTTGCTGGGAACAGTCGCCAGTGCTATTTGTCCTGTGTATGGCAATGGCAGTGCAATAGTGACTCTTCTTACCATAAAACAACTCTTGCTCGTAGGACCAGAAACTGCATGTGATTCCACTCCATTTAAGACTGAGAAACAAACACTAGCTCGCCTTACAAGAAACACACTCTGCTTTTGAGAAAAGAGCACTCTTCTACTCTATTGTGATTCCAATTGTTTAAAAACAGTGAGCTTGCACAGAAAAAAAGAACTGTGCTTCCTACACACGGGCCATAACTAGTTCAACTCTGCTTAGGAAACTGAGAAGAACAGTAGCTCCTCTTCAGTCCGATACACTGTACTTGCTGGGAACAGACGCATGGGCTATTTGCACTGTGTATGGCAATGGGAGCGCAAAAGTGACTTTCCTTACCAGAAAACAACTCTTGCTCTTAGTACCAGAAACTGCATGTGATTCAACTCCATTTAGGACTGGGAAACAAACGCTAGCTCGCCTTACAAGAAACACACTCTGCTTTTGAGAAAAGAGCACTCTTCTACTGTACTGTGTTTCCTATGGGGTCCGAACAGTGAGCTTGCTCAGAACAAAAGAACTGTGCTTCCTACACAAGGGCCATATCTAGTTCAATTCTGCTTAGGAACCTGACAAGAACAGTAGATCCTCTTCAGTCCAATACACTGTACTTGCTGGGAACAGACGCCAGTGCTATTTGTCCTGTGTATGGCAATGGCAGCGCAATAGTGACTATTCTTACCATAAAACAACTCTTGCACGTAGGACCAGAAACTGCATGTGATTCCACTCCATTTAGGACTGGGACACAAACGCTAGCTTGCCTTACAGGAAACACATTCTGCTTTTGAGAAAAGAGCACTCTTCTACTCTACTGTGTTTCCTATGGGGTCGAAACAGTGAGCTTGCTCAGAACAAAAGACTGTGCTTCCTAGACACACGGGCCACATCTAGTTCAACTCTGCTTAGGAAACTGACAAGAACAGTAGCTCCTCTTCAGTCCGATCCACTGTACTTGCTGGGAACAGACGTGAGTGCTATTTGAACTGTGTATGGCAAAGGGAGCACAATAGTGACGTTCCTTACCAGAAAACAACTCTTGCTCGTAGGACCAGAAACTGCATGTGATTCAACTCCATTTCGGACTGGGAAACAAACGCTAGCTCGCCTTACAAGAAACACACTCTGCTTTTGAGAAAAGAGCACTCTTCTACTCTCCAGTGTTTCCTATGGGGTCTGAGGAGTGAGCTTGCTCAGAACAAAAGAACTGTGCTTCCTACACACACGGCCATATCTAGTTCAATTCTGCTTATGAACCTGACAAGAACAGTAGATCCTCTTCAGTCCAATGCACTGTACTTGCTGGGAACAGACGCCAGTGCTATTTGTCCTGTGTATGGCAATGGCAGCGCAATAGTGACTCTTCTTACCATAAAACAACTCTTGCTCGTAGGACCAGAAACTGCATGTGATTCCACTCCATTTAAGACTGGGAAACAAACACTAGCTCGCCTTACAAGAAACACACTCTGCTTTTGAGAAAAGAGCACTCTTCTACTCTACTGTGATTCCAATGGTGTCCAAACAGTGAGCTTGCTCAGAACAAAAGAACTGTGCTTCCAACACACACGGCCATATCTAGTTCAATTCTGCTTATGAACCTGACAAGAACAGTAGAACCTATTCAGTCCAATACACTGTACTTGCTGGGAACAGACGCGAGTGCTATTTGTACTGTGTATGGCAATTGGAGCACAATAGTGACTCGTCTTACCAGAAAACAACTCTTGCTCGTAGGACAAAAAACTGCAAGTGACTCAACTCCATTTAGAACAGGGAAACAAACGCTAGCTCGCCTTACAAGAAACACACTCTGCTTTTGAGAAAAGAGCACTCTTCTACTCTATTGTGTTTCCTATGTGGTCCAAACAGTGAGCTTGCTCAGAATAAAAGAACTGTGCTTCCTACACACACGGACCATATGTAGTTCAACTCTGCTTAGGAAACTGACAAGAACAGTAGCTTCTCTTCAGTCCAATACACTGTACTTGCTGGGAACAGACGCGAGTGCTATTTACACTGTGTATGGCAAAGGGAGCACAATAGTGACTTTCCTTACCAGAAAACAGCTCTTGCTCGTAGGACCAGAAACTGCATGTGATTCAACTCCATTTAGGACTGTGAAACAAATGCTAACTCGCCTTACAAGAAACACACTCTGCTTTAGAGAAAAGAGCACTCTTCTACTCTACTTTGTTTCCTATGGGGTCCAAACAGTGATCTTGCAAAGAACAAAAGAACTGTGCTCCTACAAACACGGATGATATCTAGTTCAACTCTGCTTAGGAAACTGACAAGAACAGTAGCACCTATTCAGTCCAATACACTGTATTTGCTGGGAACAGACGGGAGTGCTATTTGCACTGTGTTTGGCAATGGGAGCGCAATGAGACTTTCCTTACCAGAAAACAACTCTTGTTCGTAGGACCTGAAACTGCATGTGATTCAACTCTATTTAGGACTAGGAAACAAACGCTAGCTCGCCTTACAAGAAACACACTCTGCTTTACAGAAAAGAGCACTCTTCTACTCTACTGTGTTTCCTATAAGGCCAGAACAGTGAGCTTGCTCAGAACAAATGAACTGTGCTTCCTAGACACACGGGCCATATCTAGTTCAACTCTGCTTAGGAAACTGAGAAGAACAGTAGCTCCTCTTCAGTCCAATACACTGTACTTGCTGGGAACAGACACATGTACTATTTGCACTGTGTATGGCAATGGCAGTGCAATAGTGACTATTCTTACCAGAAAAAAACTCTTGCTCGTAGTCCCAGAAACTGCATGGGATTCAACTCCATTTAGGACTGTGAAACAAACGCTAGCTCGCCTTACAAGAAACACACTCTGCTTTTGAGAAAAGAGCACTCTTCTACTCTACTGTGATTCCAATGGTGTCCAAACAGTGAGCTTGCTCAGAACAAAAGAACTGTGCTTCCTACACACACGGCCATATCTAGTTCAATTCTGCTTATGAACCTGACAAGAACAGTAGATCCTCTTCAGTCCAATACAATGTACTTGCTGGGAACAGACACCAGTGCTATTTGTCCTGTGTATGGCAATGGCAGCGCAATAGTGACTCTTCTTACCATAAAACAACTCTTGCTCGTAGGAACAGAAACTGCATGTGATTCCACTCCATTTAAGACTGGGAAACAAACACTAGCTCGCCTTACAAGAAACACACTCTGCTTTTGAGAAAAGACCACTCTTCTACTCTACTGTGTTTCCTATGGGGTCCGAACAGTGAGCTTGCTCAGAACAAAAGAACTGTGCTTTCTACACACACGGCCATATCTAGTTCAATTCTGCTTATGAACCTGACAAGAACAGTAGCTCCTATTCAGTCCAATACACTGTACTTGCTGGGACCAGACGCGAGTGCTATTTGTACTGTGTATGGCAATTGGAGCACAATAGTGACTCGTCTTACCAGAAAACAACTCTTGCTCGTAGGACAAAAAACTGCAAGTGACTCAACTCCATTTAGAACAGGGAAACAAACGCTAGCTCGCCTTACAAGAAACACACTCTGCTTTTGAGAAAAGAGCGCTCTTCTACTCTACTGTGTTTCCTATAGGGCCAGAACAGTGAGCTTGCTCAGAACAAATGAACTGTGCTTCCTAGACACACGGGCCATATCTAGTTCAACTCTGCTTAGGAAACTGAGAAGAACAGTAGCTCCTCTTCAGTCCAATACACTGTACTTGGTGGGAACAGACACATGAACTATTTGCACTGTGTATGGCAATGGCAGTGCAATAGTGACTATTCTTACCAGAAAAAAACTCTTGCTCGTAGTCCCAGAAACTGCATGGGATTCAACTCCATTTAGGACTGTGAAACAAACGCTAGCTCGCCTTACAAGAAACACACTCTGCTTTAGAGAAAAGAGCACTCTTCTTCTCTACTTTGTTTCCTATGGGGTCCAAACAGTGATCTTGCAAAGAACAAAAGAACTGTGCTCCTACAAACACGGATCATATCTAGTTCAACTCTGCTTAGGAAACTGACAAGAACAGTAGCACCTATTCAGTCCAATACACTGTATTTGCTGGGAACAGACGGGAGTGCTATTTGCACTGTGTTTGGCAATGGGAGCGCAATGAGACTTTCCTTACCAGAAAACAACTCTTGTTCGTAGGACCTGAAACTGCATGTGATTCAACTCTATTTAGGACTAGGAAACAAACGCTAGCTCGCCTTAAAAGAAACACACTCTGCTTTACAGAAAAGAGCACTCTTCTACTCTACTGTGTTTAATATAGGGCCAGAACAGTGAGCTTGCTCAGAACATAAGAACTGTGCTTCCTACACACAAGGGCCATAACTAGTCCAACTCTGCTTAGGAAACTGAGAATAACAGTAGCTCCTCTTCAGTCCAATACACTGTACTTGCTGGGAACAGACGCGAGTGCTATTTGTACTGTGTATTGCAATTGGAGCACAATAGTGACTCATCTTACCAGAAAACAACTCTTGCTCGTAGGACAAAAAACTGCAAGTGACTCAACTCCATTTAGAACAGGGAAACAAACGCTAGCTCGCCTTACAAGAAACACACTCTGCTTTTGAGAAAAGAGCAATTCTTCTACTCTACTGTGTTTCCTATAGGGCCAGAACAGTGAGCTTGCTCAGAACAAATGAACTGTGCTTCCTAGACACACGGGCCATATCTAGTTCAACTCTGCTTAGGAAACTGACAAGAACAGTAGCTCCTCTTCAGTCCAATACACTGTACTTGCTGGGAACAGACGCCAGTGCTATTTGTCCTGTGTATGGCAATGGCAGCGCAATAGTGAATCTTCTTACCATAAAACAACTCTTGCTCGTAGGACCAGAAACTGCATGTGATTCCACGCCATTTAAGACTGGGAAACAAACACTAGCTCGCCTTACAAGAAACACACTCTGCTTTTGAGAAAAGAGCACTCTTCTACTCTACTGTGATTCCAATGGTGTCCAAACAGTGAGCTTGCTCAGAAAAAAAGAACTGTGCTTCCTACACACATGGACCATATCTACTTCAACTCTGCTTAGGAAACTGACAAGAACAGTAGCTCCTATTCAGTCCAATACACTGTACTTGCTGGGAACAGACGCGAGAGCTATTTGCACTGTTTATGGCAATGGGAGCACAATATTGACTTGCCTTACCAGAAAACAACTCTTGCTCTTAGGACCAGAAACTGCATGTCATTCAACTTCATTTAGGACTGGGAATCAAACGCTAGCTCGGCTTACATGAAACACACTATGCTTTTGAGAAAAGAGCACTCTTCTACTCTACTGTGTTTCCTATGGTGTCCGAACAGTGAGCTTGCTCAGAACAAAAGAACTGTGCTTCCTACACACACGGCCATATCTAGTCCAATTCTGCTTAGGAACCTGACAAGAACAGTAGATCCTCTTCAGTCCAATACACTGTACTTGCTGGGAACAGATGCCAGTGCTATTTGTCCTGTGTATGGCAATGGCAGCGCAATAGTGACTCTTCTTACCAGAAAACAACTCTTGCTCGTAGGACTAGAAACTGCATGTGATTCAACTGCATTTAGGACTGGGAAACAAACGCTAGCTCGCCTTACAAGAAACACACTCTGCTTTAGAGAAAAGAGCACTCTTCTACTCTACTGTGTTTCCTATAGGGCCAGAACAGTGAGCTTGCTCAGATCAAAAGAACTGTGTTTCCTACACACGGGCCATAACTAGTTCAACGCTGCTTAGGAAACTGAGAAGAACAGTAGCTCCTCTTCAGTCCGATACACTGTACTTGCTGGGAACAGACGCATGGGCTATTTGCACTGTGTATGGCAATGGGAGCGCAAAAGTCACTTTCCTTACCAGAAAACAACTCTTGCTCTTAGTACCAGAAACTGCATGTGATTAAACTCCATTTAGGACTGGGAAACAAACGCAAGCTCACCTTACAAGAAACACACTCTGCTTTAGAGAAAAGAGCATTCTTCTACTCTATTGTGTTTCCTATGATGTCCGAACAGTGAGCTTGCTCAGAACAAAAAAAACTGTTCTTCCTACACACACGGCCATATCTATTTCAAGTCTGCTTAAGAACCTGACAAGGACAGTAGCTCCTATTCAGTCCAATACATTGTACTTGCTGCACACAGACGCCAGTGCTATTTGTCCTGTGTATGGCAATGGCAGCGCAATAGTGACTCTTCATACCAGAAAACAACTCTTGCTCGTAGAACCAGAAAATGCATGGGATTCAACTCCACTTAGGACTGGGAAACAAATGCTAGTTCGCCTTACAAGAAACACACTCTGCTTTTGAAAAAAGAGCACACTTCTACTCCACTGTGTTTCCAATGGGGTACAAACAGTGAGCTTGCTAAGAACAAAAGAACTGTGCTTCCTACACACATGGACCATATCTAGTTCAACTCTGCTTAGGAAACTGACAAGAACAGTAGCTCCTATTCAGTCCAATACACTGTACTTGCTGCGAACAGACGCCAGTGCTATTTGTCCTGTGTATGGCAATGGGAGCGCAATAGTGACTATTCTTACCATAAAACAACTCTTGCTCGTAGGACCAGAAACTGCATGTGATTCCACTCCATTTAAGACTGGGAAACAAACACTAGCTCGCCTTACAAGAAACACACTCTGCTTTTGAGAAAAGAGCACTCTTCTACTCTACTGTGATTCCAATGGTGTCCAAACAGTGAGCTTGCTCAGAACAAAAGAACTGTGCTTCCTACACACACGGCCATATCTAGTTCAATTCTGCTTATGAACCTGACAAGAACAGTAGATCCTCTTCAGTCCAATACAATGTACTTGCTGGGAACAGACACCAGTGCTATTTGTCCTGTGTATGGCAATGGCAGCGCAATAGTGACTCTTCTTACCATAAAACAACTCTTGCTCGTAGGAACAGAAACTGCATGTGATTCCACTCCATTTAAGACTGGGAAACAAACACTAGCTCGCCTTACAAGAAACACACTCTGCTTTTGAGAAAAGACCACTCTTCTACTCTACTGTGATTCCAATGGTGTCCAAACAGTGAGCTTGCTCAGAACAAAAGAACTGTGCTTCCTACACACACGGCCATATCTAGTTCAATTCTCCTTATGAACCTGACAAGAACAGTAGATCCTATTCAGTCCAATACACTGTTCTTTCTGGGAACAGACACGAGTGCTATTTGTACTGTGTATGGCAATTGGAGCACAATAGTGACTCGTCTTACCAGAAAACAACTCTTGCTCGTAGGACAAAAAACTGCAAGTGACTCAACTCCATTTAGAACAGGGAAACAAACGCTAGCTCGCCTTACAAGAAACACACTCTGCTTTTGAGAAAAGAGCACTCTTCTACTCTACTGTGTTTCCTATAGGGCCAGAACAGTGAGCTTGCTCAGAACAAATGAACTGTGCTTCCTAGACACACGGGCCATATCTAGTTCAACTCTGCTTAGGAAACTGAGAAGAACAGTAGCTCCTCTTCAGGCCAATACACTGTACTTGGTGGGAACAGACACATGTACTATTTGCACTGTGTATGGCAATGGGAGCGCAATAGTGACTTTCCTTGCCAGAAAACAACTCTTGCTCGTAGGACCAGAACCTGCATGTGATTCAACTCCATTTAGGACTGGGAAACGAACGCTAGCTCGCCTTACAAGAAACACACTGCTTTAGAGAAAAGAGCACTCTTCTACTCTACTGTGTTTCCTATGTGGTCCAAACAGTGAGCTTGCTCAGAACAAAAGAACTCTGCTTCCTACACACACGGACCATATGTAGTTCAACTCTGCTTAGGAAACTGACAAGAACAGTAGCTCCTCTTCAGTCCAATACACTGTACTTGCTGGGATCAGACGCGAGTGCTTTTTACACTGTGTATGGCAAAGGGAGCACAATAGTGACTTTCCTTACCAGAAAACAGCTCTTGCTCGTAGGACCAGAAACTGCATGTGATTCAACTCCATTTAGGACTGGGAAACAAACGATAGCTTTCCTTACAAAAAACACACACTGCTTTTGAGAAAAGAGCACTCTTCTACTCTACTGTGTTTCCTCTGGGGTCCGAACAGTGAGCTTGCTCAGAACAAAAGAACTGTGCTTCCTACACACACGGCCATATTTAGTTCAATTCTGCTTAGGAACCTGACAAGAACAGTAGATGCTCTTCAGTCCAATACACTGTACTTGCTGGGAACAGACACCAGTGCTATTTGTCCTGTGTATGGCAATGGCAGTGCAATAGTGACTATTCTTACCAGAAAAAAACTCTTGCTCGTAGTCCCAGAAACTGCATGGGATTCAACTCCATTTAGGACTGTGAAACAAACGCTAGCTAGCCTTACAAGAAACACACTCTGCTTTAGAGAAAAGAGCACTCTTCTACTCTACTTTGTTTCGTTTGGGGTCCAAACAGTGATCTTGCAAAGAACAAAAGAACTGTGCTCCTGCAAACACGGATCATATCTAGTTCAACTCTGCTTAGGAAACTGACAAGAACAGTAGCACCTATTCAGTCCAATACACTGTATTTGCTGGGAACAGACGGGAGTGCTATTTGCACTGTGTTTGGCAATGGGAGCGCAATGAGACTTTCCTTACCAGAAAACAATTCTTGTTCGTAGGACCTGAAACTGCATGTGATTCAACTCTATTTAGGACTAGGAAACAAACGCTAGCTCGCCTTACAAGAAACACACTCTGCTTTACAGAAAAGAGCACTCTTCTACTCTACTGTGTTTCCTATATGGCCAGAACAGTGAGCTTGCTCAGAACATAAGAACTGTGCTTCCTACACACAAGGGCCATATCTAGTTCAACTCTGCTTAGGAAACTGAGAATAACAGTAGCTCCTCTTCAGTCCGATACACTGTACTTGCTGGGAACAGATGCGAGTGCTTTTTGTACTGTGTATGGCAAGGAGAGCGCATTAGTGACTTTCCTTACCAGAAAACAACTCTTGCTCGTAGGACCAGAAACTGCATGTGATTCAACTCCATTTAGGACTGGGAAACAAATGCTAGCTCGCCTTACAAGAAACACACTCTGCTTTTGAGAAAAGAGCACTCTTCTACTCTACTGTGATTCCTATAGGGTCCGAACAGTGAGCTTGCTCAGAACAAAAGAACTGTGCTTCCTACACACTCGGCCATATCTAGTTCAATTCTGCTTAGGAAACTGACAAGAACAGTTGATCTCTTCAGTCCAATACACTGTACTTGCTGGGAACAGACGCCAGTGCTATTTGTCCTGTGCATGGCAATGGCAGCGCAATAGTGACTCTTCTTACCATAAAACAACTCTTGCTCGTAGGACCAGAAACTGCATGTGATTCAACTCCATTTAGGACTGGGAAACAAACGCTAGCTCGCCTTACATGAAACACACTCTGCTTTTGAGAAAAGAGCACTCTTCTACTCTAGTGTGTTTCCTATGGTGTCCGAACAGTGAGCTTGCTCAGAACAAAAGAACTGTGCTTCCTACACACATGGACCATATCTATTTCAACTCTGCTTAGGAAACTGACAAGAACAGTAGCTCCTATTCAGTCCGATACACTGTACTGCTGGGAACAGACGCGAGTATTATTTGTACTGTGTATGGCATTGGGAGCGCAATAGTGACTCTTCTTACCAGAAAACAACTCTTGCTCGTAGGACCAAAAACTACATGTGTCTCAACTCCATTTAGGACTGGGAAACAAATGAGAACTCACCTTACAAGAAACACACTCTGCTTTAGAGAAAGGAGCACTCTTCTACTCTACTGTGTTTCCTACAGGGCCAGAAAAGTGAGCTTGCTCAGAACATAAGAACTGTGCCTCCTACACACAGGGGCCATATGTAGTTCAACTCTGCTTAGGACACTGACAAGAACAGTAGCTACTCTTCAGTCCGATACACTGTACATGCTGGGAACAGACGCATGGGCTATTTGCACTGTGTATCGCAATGGGAGCACAAAAGTGACTTTCCTTACGAGAAAACAACTCTTGCTCGTAGGACCAGAAACTGCATGTGATTCCACACCATTTAGGACTGGGAAACAAATGCTAGCTCGCCTTACAAGAAACATACTCTGCTTTAGGGAAAAGAGCACTCTTCTAATCTACTGTGTTTCCTATGGGGTCCAAACAGTGAGCTTGCTCAGAACAAAAGAACTGTGCTTACTACATACACGGACCATATCTAGTTCAACTCTGCTTAGTAAACTGACAAGAACAGTAGCTCCTCTTCAGTCCGATACACTGTACTGCTGGGAACAGACGCGAGTATTATTTGCACTCTGTATGGCAATGGGAGCGCAATAGTGACTTTCCTTACCAGAAAACAACTCTTGCTCGTAGGACCCGAAACTGCATGTGATTCAACTTCTTTTAGTACTGGGAAACAAACGCTAGCTAGCCTTATAAGAAAAACACTCTGCTTTAGAGAAAAGAGCACTCTTCTACTCTACTGTGTTTCCTATGGGCTCCAAACAGTGAGCATGCTCAGAATAAAAGAACTGTGCTTCCTACACACGGGCCATATCTAGTTCAACTCTGCTTAGGAAACTGACAAGAACAGTAGCTCCTATTCAGTCCAATACACTGTACTTGCTGGGAACAGACGCGAGTGCTATTTGCACTGTGAATGGCAATGGGAGCACAATAGTGACTCTTCATAGAAGAAAACAACTCTTGCTCGTAGGACAAAAAAACTGCATGTGACTCAACTCCATTTAGGACTGGGAAACAAACGCAAGCTCGCCTTACAAGAAACACACTCTGCTTTTGAGAAAAGAGCACTCTTCTACTCTACTGTGTTTCCTAAAGTGCCAGAACAGTGAGCTTGCCTAGAACAAAAGAACTGTGCTTCCTACACACACGGCCATATCTAGTTCAATTCTGCTTAGGAACCTGACAAGAACAGTAGATCCTCTTCAGTCCAATATACTGTAATTGCTGCGAACAGACGCCAGTGCTATTTGTCCTGTGTATGGCAATGGCAGCGCTATAGTGTCTATTCTTACCATAAAACAACTCTTGATCGTAGGACCAGAAACTGCATGTGATTCCACTCCATTTAGGACTGGGAAACAAACGCTAGCTCGCCTTACAAGAAACACACTTTGCTTTAGAGAAAAGAGCACTCTTCTACTCTACTGTGTTTCCTATGGGGTCCGAACAGTGAGCTTGCTCTGAACAAAAGATCTGTGCTTCCTACACACACTGCCATATCTAGTTCAATTCTGCTTAGGAACCTGACAAAAACAGTAGCTCCTCTTCAGTCCAATACACTGTACTTGCTGCGAAAAGACGCCAGTGCTATTTGTCCTGTGTATGGCAATTGCAGCGCAATAGTGACTCTTCTTACCATAAAACAACTCTTGCTCGTAGTACCAGAAACTGCATGGGATTCAACTCCATTTAGGACTGGGGAACAAACGCTAGCTCGCCTTACAAGAAACACCCTCTGCTTTAGAGAAAAGAGCACTCTTCAACTCTACTGTGTTTCCTATGGGGTCCAAACAGTGAGCTTGCTCAGAACAAAAGAACTGTGCTTCCTACACACATGGATCATATATAGTTCAACTCTGCTTAGTAAACTGACAAGAACAGTAGCACCTATTCAGTCCAATACACTGTACTTGCTGGGAACAGACGCCAGTGCTATTTACACTGTGTATGGCAATGTGAGCACAATAGTGACTTTCCTTACCAGAAAACAACTCTTGCTCGTAGGACAAGAAACTGCATGTGATTCAACTTCATTTAAAACTGGGAAACAAATGCTAGCTCGCCTTAAAAGAAACACACTCTGCTTTTAAGAAAAGAGCACTCTTCTACTCTACTGTGTTTCCTATGGGGTCCAAACAGTGAGCTTGCAAAGAACAAAAGAACTGTGCTTCCTACACACATGTACCATATCTAGTTAAACTCTGCTTAGGAAACTGACAAGAACAGTAGCTCCTATTCAGTCCAATACACTGTACTTGCTGGGAATAGACGCGAGTGCTATTTGCACTGTGTATGGCATTTGGAGCACAACAGTGACTCTTCTTACAAGAAAACATCTCTTGCTCATAGGACCAAAAACTGCATGTGACTCAACTCCATTTAGGACTGGGAAATAAACGCGAGCTCACCTTACAAGAAACAAACTCTGCTTTAGAGAAAAGAGCACTCTTCTACTCTACTGTGTTTCCTATAGGGCCAGAACAGTGAGCTTGCTCAGAACATAATAACTGTGCTTCCTAAACACACGGGCCATATCTAGTTCAACTCTGCTTAGGAAACTGACAAGAACAGTAGCTCATCTTCAGTCCGATACACTGTACTTGCTGGGAAAAGACGCGAGTGCTATTTGCACTGTGTATGGCAAAAAGAGCACAATAGTGACTTTCCTTACCAGAAAACAACTCTTGCTCGTAGTACCAGAAACTGCATGTGATTCAACTCCGTTTAGGACTGGGAAACAAATGCTAGCTCGCCTTACATGAAACACACTCTGCTTTTGAGGAAAGAGCACTCTTCTACTCTACTGTGTTTCCTATGGGGTCCGAACAGTGAGCTTGCTCAGAACAAAAGAACTGTGCTTCCTACACACATGGGCCATATCTAGTTCAATTCTGCTTAGGAAACTGACAAGAACAGTAGCTCCTCTTCAGTCCGATACACTGTACTTGGTGGGAACAGATGCGAGTGCTCTTTGCACTGTGTGTGGCAATGGGAGGGCAAAAGTGACTTTCCTTACCATAAAATAACTCTTGCTCATAGGACCACAAACTGCATGTGATTCAACTCCATTTATGACTGGGAAACAAATGCTAGCTCGCCTTACAAGAAACACACTCTGCTTTAGAGAAAAGAACACTCTTCTACTCTACTGTGTTTCCTATGGGGTCCGAACAGTGAGCTTGCACAGAACAAAAGACCTGTGATTCCTACACACACAGCCATATCTAGTTCAATTCTGCTTAGGAACCTGACAAGAACAGTAGATCCTCTTCAGTCCAATACACTGTATTGCTGGGAACAGACGCCAGTGCTATTTGTCCTGTGTATGGCAATGGCAGCGCAATAGTGACTATTCTTACCATGAAACAACTCTTGCTCGTAGGACCAGAAACTGCATGTGATTCCACTCCATTTATGACTGGGAAACAAACTCTAGCTCGCCTTACAAGAAACACACTCTGCTTTAGAGAAAAGAGCACTCTTCTACTCTACTGTGTTTCCTATGGTGTCCAAACAGTGAGCTTGCTCAGAACAAAAGAACTTTGCTTCCTACACACAAGGACCATATGTAGTTCAACTCTGCTTAGGAAACTGACAAGAACAGTAGCTCCTATTCAGTCCAATACACTGTACTTGCTGGGAAAATACGCGAGTGCTATTTGCCCTGTGTATGGCAATGGGAGCGCAATAGTGACTTTCCTTACCAGAAAACAACTCTTGCTCATAGGACCAGAAACTGCATGTGATTCAACTTCATTTAAAACTGGGAAACAAATGCTAGCTCGCCTTAAAAGAAACACACTCTGCTTTTAAGAAAAGAGCACTCTTCTACTCTACTGTGTTTCCTATAGGGTCCAAACAGTGAGCTTGCAAAGAACAAAAGAACTGTGCTTCCTACACACATGGACCATATCTAGTTAAACTCTGCTTAGGAAACTGACAAGAACAGTAGCTCCTATTCAGTCCAATACACTGTACTTGCTGGGAACAGACGCGAGTGCTATTTGCACTGTGTATGGCATTTGGAGCACAACAGTGACTCTTCTTACAAGAAAACATCTCTTGCTCATAGGACCAAAAACTGCATGTGACTCAACTCCATTTAGGACTGGGAAATAAACGCGAGCTCACCTTACAAGAAACAAACTCTGCTTTAGAGAAAAGAGCACTCTTCTACTCTACTGTGTTTCCTATAGGGCCAGAACAGTGAGCTTGCTCAGAACATAATAACTGTGCTTCCTAAACACACGGGCCATATCTAGTTCAACTCTGCTTAGGAAACTGACAAGAACAGTAGCTCATCTTCAGTCCGATACACTGTACTTGCTGGGAAAAGACAAGAGTGCTATTTGCACTGTGTATGGCAAAAAGAGCACAATAGTGACTTTCCTTACCAGAAAACAACTCTTGCTCGTAGTACCAGAAACTGCATGTGATTCAACTCCGTTTAGGACTGGGAAACAAATGCTAGCTCGCCTTACATGAAACACACTCTGCTTTTGAGAAAAGAGCACTCTTCTACTCTACTGTGTTTCCTATGGGGTCCGAACAGTGAGCTTGCTCAGAACAAAAGAACTGTGCTTCCTACACACACGGGCCATATCTAGTTCAACTCTGCTTAGGAAACTGACAAGAACAGTAGCTCCTCTTCAGTCCGATACACTGTACTTGGTGGGAACAGATGCGAGTGCTCTTTGCACTGTGTGTGGCAATGGGAGCACAAAAGTGACTTTCCTTACCATAAAACAACTCTTGCTCGTAGGACCACAAACTGCATGTGATTCAACTCCATTTATGACTGGGAAACAAATGCTAGCTCGCCTTACAAGAAACACACTCTGCTTTAGAGAAAAGAACACTCTTCTACTCTACTGTGTTTCCTATGGGGTCCGAACAGTGAGCTTGCACAGAACAAAAGACCTGTGATTCCTACACACACAGCCATATCTAGTTCAATTCTGCTTAGGAACCTGACAAGAACAGTAGATGCTCTTCAGTCCAATACACTGTACTTGCTGGGAACAGACGCGAGTGCTATTTGTCCTGTGTATGGCAATGGCAGTGCAATAGTGACTATTCTTACCAGAGAAAAACTCTTGCTCGTAGTCCCAGAAACTGCATGGGATTCAACTCCATTTAGGACTGTGAAACAAACGCTAGCTCGCCTTACAAGAAACACACTCTGCTTTAGAGAAAAGAGCACTCTTCTACTCTACTTTGTTTCCTTTTGGGTCCAAACAGTGATCTTGCAAAGAACAAAAGAACTGTGCTCCTACAAACACGGATCATATCTAGTTCAACTCTGCTTAGGAAACTGACAAGAACAGTAGCACCTATTCAGTCCAATACACTGTATTTGCTGGGAACAGACGGGAGTGCTATTTGCACTGTGTTTGGCAATGGGAGTGCAATGAGACTTTCCTTACCAGAAAACAACTCTTGTTCGTAGGACCTGAAACTGCATGTGATTCAACTCTATTTAGGACTAGAAAACAAAGGCTAGCACGCCTTACAAGAAACACACTCTGCTTTACAGAAAAGAGCACTCTTCTACTCTACTGTGTTTCCTATAGGGCCAGAACAGTGAGCTTGCTCAGAACATAAGAACTGTGCTTCCTACACACAAGGGCCATATCTAGTTCAACTCTGCTTAGGAAACTGAGAATAACAGTAGCTCCTCTTCAGTCTGATACACTGTACTTGCTGGGAACAGACGCGAGTGCTTTTTGTACTGTGTATGGCAAGGAGAGCGCATTAGTGACTTTCCTTACCAGAAAACAACTCTTGCTCGCAGGACCAGAAACTGCATGTGATTCAACTCCATTTAGGACTGGGAAACAAATGCTAGCTCGCCTTACAAGAAACACACTCTGCTTTTGAGAAAAGAGCACTCTTCTACTCTTCTGTGATTCCTATAGGGTCCGATCAGTGAGCTTGCTCAGAACAAAAGAACTGTGCTTCCTACACACTCGGCCATATCTAGTTCAATTCTGCTTAGGAAACTGACAAGAACAGTTGATCTCTTCAGTCCAATACACTGTACTTGCTGGGAACAGACGCCAGTGCTATTTGTCCTGTGCATGGCAATGGCAGCGCAATAGTGACTCTTCTTACCATAAAACAACTCTTGCTCGTAGGACCAGAAACTGCATGTGATTCAACTCCATTTAGGACTGGGAAACAAACGCTAGCTCGCCTTACATGAAACACACTCTGCTTTTGAGAAAAGAGCACTCTTCTACTCTAGTGTGTTTCCTATGGTGTCCGAACAGTGAGCTTGCTCAGAACAAAAGAACTGTGCTTCCTACACACATGGACCATATCTATTTCAACTCTGCTTAGGAAACTGACAAGAACAGTAGCTCCTATTCAGTCCGATACACTGTACTGCTGGGAACAGACGCGAGTATTATTTGCACTGTGTATGGCAATGGGAGCGCAATAGTGACTCTTCTTACCAGAAAACAACTCTTGCTCGTAGGACCAAAAACTACATGTGACTCAACTCCATTTAGGACTGGGAAACAAATGCGAACTCACCTTACAAGAAACACACTCTGCTTTAGAGAAAGGAGCACTCTTCTACTCTACTGTGTTTCCTACAGGGCCAGAAAAGTGAGCTTGCTCAGAACATAAGAACTGTGCCTCCTACACACAGGGGCCATATGTAGTTCAACTCTGCTTAGGAAACTGACAAGAACAGTAGCTACTCTTCAGTCCGATACACTGTACTTGCTGGGAACAGACGCATGGGCTATTTGCACTGTGTATCGCAATGGGAGCACAAAAGTGACTTTCCTTACGAGAAAACAACTCTTGCTCGTAGGACCAGAAACTGCATGTGATTCCACACCATTTAGGACTGGGAAACAAATGCTAGCTCGCCTTAGAAGAAACATACTCTGCTTTAGGGAAAAGAGCACTCTTCTAATCTACTGTGTTTCCTATGGGGTCCAAACAGTGAGCTTGCTCAGAACAAAAGAACTGTGCTTACTACATACACGGACCATATCTAGTTCAACTCTGCTTAGTAAACTGACAAGAACAGTAGCTCCTCTTCAGTCCGATACACTGTACTGCTGGGAACAGACGCGAGTATTATTTGCACTGTGTATGGCAATGGGAGCGCAATAGTGACTTTCCTTACCAGAAAACAACTCTTGCTCGTAGGACCCGAAACTGCATGTGATTCAACTTCTTTTAGTACTGGGAAACAAACGCTAGCTAGCCTTATAAGAAAAACACTCTGCTTTAGAGAAAAGAGCACTCTTCTACTCTACTGTGTTTCCTATGGGCTCCAAACAGTGAGCATGCTCAGAATAAAAGAACTGTGCTTCCTACACACGGGCCATATCTAGTTCAACTCTGCTTAGGAAACTGACAAGAACAGTAGCTCCTATTCAGTCCAATACACTGTACTTGCTGGGAACAGACGCGAGTGCTATTTGCACTGTGAATGGCAATGGGAGCACAATAGTGACTCTTCATAGAAGAAAACAACTCTTGCTCGTAGGACAAAAAAACTGCATGTGACTCAACTCCATTTAGGACTGGGAAACAAACGCAAGCTCGCCTTACAAGAAACACACTCTGCTTTTGAGAAAAGAGCACTCTTCTACTCTACTGTGTTTCCTAAAGTGCCAGAACAGTGAGCTTGCCTAGAACAAAAGAACTGTGCTTCCTACACACACGGCCATATCTAGTTCAATTCTGCTTAGGAACCTGACAAGAACAGTAGATCCTCTTCAGTCCAATATACTGTAATTGCTGCGAACAGACGCCAGTGCTATTTGTCCTGTGTATGGCAATGGCAGCGCTATAGTGTCTATTCTTACCATAAAACAACTCTTGATCGTAGGACCAGAAACTGCATGTGATTCCACTCCATTTAGGACTGGGAAACAAACGCTAGCTCGCCTTACAAGAAACACACTTTGCTTTAGAGAAAAGAGCACTCTTCTACTCTACTGTGTTTCCTATGGGGTCCGAACAGTGAGCTTGCTCTGAACAAAAGATCTGTGCTTCCTACACACACTGCCATATCTAGTTCAATTCTGCTTAGGAACCTGACAAAAACAGTAGCTCCTCTTCAGTCCAATACACTGTACTTGCTGCGAAAAGACGCCAGTGCTATTTGTCCTGTGTATGGCAATGGCAGCGCAATAGTGACTCTTCTTACCATAAAACAACTCTTGCTCGTAGTACCAGAAACTGCATGGGATTCAACTCCATTTAGGACTGGGGAACAAACGCTAGCTCGCCTTACAAGAAACACCCTCTGCTTTAGAGAAAAGAGCACTCTTCAACTCTACTGTGTTTCCTATGGGGTCCAAACAGTGAGCTTGCTCAGAACAAAAGAACTGTGCTTCCTACACACATGGATCATATATAGTTCAACTCTGCTTAGTAAACTGACAAGAACAGTAGCACCTATTCAGTCCAATACACTGTACTTGCTGGGAACAGACGCCAGTGCTATTTACACTGTGTATGGCAATGTGAGCACAATAGTGACTTTCCTTACCAGAAAACAACTCTTGCTCGTAGGACCAGAAACTGCATGTGATTCAACTTCATTTAAAACTGGGAAACAAATGCTAGCTCGCCTTAAAAGAAACACACTCTGCTTTTAAGAAAAGAGCACTCTTCTACTCTACTGTGTTTCCTATGGGGTCCAAACAGTGAGCTTGCAAAGAACAAAAGAACTGTGCTTCCTACACACATGTACCATATCTAGTTAAACTCTGCTTAGGAAACTGACAAGAACAGTAGCTCCTATTCAGTCCAATACACTGTACTTGCTGGGAATAGACGCGAGTGCTATTTGCACTGTGTATGGCATTTGGAGCACAACAGTGACTCTTCTTACAAGAAAACATCTCTTGCTCATAGGACCAAAAACTGCATGTGACTCAACTCCATTTAGGACTGGGAAATAAACGCGAGCTCACCTTACAAGAAACAAACTCTGCTTTAGAGAAAAGAGCACTCTTCTACTCTACTGTGTTTCCTATAGGGCCAGAACAGTGAGCTTGCTCAGAACATAATAACTGTGCTTCCTAAACACACGGGCCATATCTAGTTCAACTCTGCTTAGGAAACTGACAAGAACAGTAGCTCATCTTCAGTCCGATACACTGTACTTGCTGGGAAAAGACGCGAGTGCTATTTGCACTGTGTATGGCAAAAAGAGCACAATAGTGACTTTCCTTAAGAGAAAACAACTCTTGCTCGTAGTACCAGAAACTGCATGTGATTCAACTCCGTTTAGGACTGGGAAACAAATGCTAGCTCGCCTTACATGAAACACACTCTGCTTTTGAGAAAAGAGCACTCTTCTACTCTACTGTGTTTCCTATGGGGTCCGAACAGTGAGCTTGCACAGAACAAAAGACCTGTGATTCCTACACACACAGCCATATCTAGTTCAATTCTGCTTAGAAACCTGACAAGAACAGTAGATCCTCTTCAGTCCAATACACTGTATTGCTGGGAACAGATGCGAGTGCTCTTTGCACTGTGTGTGGCAATGGGAGGGCAAAAGTGACTTTCCTTACCATAAAACAACTCTTGCTCATAGGACCACAAACTACATGTGATTCAACTCCATTTATGACTGGGAAACAAATGCTAGCTCGCCTTACAAGAAACACACTCTGCTTTAGAGAAAAGAACACTCTTCTACTCTACTGTGTTTCCTATGGGGTCCGAACAGTGAGCTTGCACAGAACAAAAGACCTGTGATTCCTACACACACAGCCATATCTAGTTCAATTCTGCTTAGGAACCTGACAAGAACAGTAGATCCTCTTCAGTCCAATACACTGTATTGCTGGGAACAGACGCCAGTGCTATTTGTCCTGTGTATGGCAATGGCAGCGCAATAGTGACTATTCTTACCATAAAACAACTCTTGCTCGTAGGACCAGAAACTGCATGTGATTCCACTCCATTTATGACTGGGAAACAAACTCTAGCTCGCCTTACAAGAAACACACTCTGCTTTAGAGAAAAGAGCACTCTTCTACTCTACTGTGTTTCCTATGGTGTCCAAACAGTGAGCTTGCTCAGAACAAAAGAACTTTGCTTCCTACACACAAGGACCATATGTAGTTCAACTCTGCTTAGGAAACTGACAAGAACAGTAGCTCCTATTCAGTCCAATACACTGTACTTGCTGGGAAAATACGCGAGTGCTATTTGCCCTGTGTATGGCAATGGGAGCACAATAGTGACTTTCCTTACCAGAAAACAACTCTTGCTCATAGGACCAGAAACTGCATGTGATTCAACTTCATTTAAAACTGGGAAACAAATGCTAGCTCGCCTTAAAAGAAACACACTCTGCTTTTAAGAAAAGAGCACTCTTCTACTCTACTGTGTTTCCTATGGGGTCCAAACAGTGAGCTTGCAAAGAACAAAAGAACTGTGCTTCCTACACACATGGACCATATCTAGTTAAACTCTGCTTAGGAAACTGACAAGAACAGTAGCTCCTATTCAGTCCAATACACTGTACTTGCTGGGAACAGACGCGAGTGCTATTTGCACTGTGTATGGCATTTGGAGCACAACAGTGACTCTTCTTACAAGAAAACATCTCTTGCTCATAGGACCAAAAACTGCATGTGACTCAACTCCATTTAGGACTGGGAAATAAACGCGAGCTCACCTTACAAGAAACAAACTCTGCTTTAGAGAAAAGAGCACTCTTCTACTCTACTGTGTTTCCTATAGGGCCAGAACAGTGAGCTTGCTCAGAACATAATAACTGTGCTTCCTAAACACACGGGCCATATCTAGTTCAACTCTGCTTAGGAAACTGACAAGAACAGTAGCTCATCTTCAGTCCGATACACTGTACTTGCTGGGAAAAGACAAGAGTGCTATTTGCACTGTGTATGGCAAAAAGAGCACAATAGTGACTTTCCTTACCAGAAAACAACTCTTGCTCGTAGTACCAGAAACTGCATGTGATTCAACTCCGTTTAGGACTGGGAAACAAATGCTAGCTCGCCTTACATGAAACACATTCTGCTTTTGAGAAAAGAGCACTCTTCTACTCTACTGTGTTTCCTATGGGGTCCGAACAGTGAGCTTGCTCAGAACAAAAGAACTGTGCTTCCTACACACACGGGCCATATCTAGTTCAACTCTGCTTAGGAAACTGACAAGAACAGTAGCTCCTCTTCAGTCCGATACACTGTACTTGGTGGGAACAGATGCGAGTGCTCTTTGCACTGTGTGTGGCAATGGGAGCGCAAAAGTGACTTTCCTTACCATAAAACAACTCTTGCTCGTAGGACCACAAACTGCATGTGATTCAACTCCATTTATGACTGGGAAACAAATGCTAGCTCGCCTTACAAGAAACACACTCTGCTTTAGAGAAAAGAACACTCTTCTACTCTACTGTGTTTCCTATGGGGTCCGAACAGTGAGCTTGCACAGAACAAAAGACCTGTGATTCCTACACACACAGCCATATCTAGTTCAATTCTGCTTAGGAACCTGACAAGAACAGTAGATCCTCTTCAGTCCAATACACTGTATTGCTGGGAACAGACGCCAGTGCTATTTGTCCTGTGTATGGCAATGGCAGCGCAATAGTGACTATTCTTACCATAAAACAACTCTTGCTCGTAGGACCAGAAACTGCATGTGATTCCACTCCATTTATGACTGGGAAACAAACTCTAGCTCGCCTTACAAGAAACACACTCTGCTTTAGAGAAAAGAGCACTCTTCTACTCTACTGTGTTTCCTATGGTGTCCAAACAGTGAGCTTGCTCAGAACAAAAGAACTTTGCTTCCTACACACAAGGACCATATGTAGTTCAACTCTGCTTAGGAAACTGACAAGAACAGTAGCTCCTATTCAGTCCAATACACTGTACTTGCTGGGAAAATACGCGAGTGCTATTTGCCCTGTGTATGGCAATGGGAGCGCAATAGTGACTTTCCTTACCAGAAAACAACTCTTGTTCGTAGGACCAGAAACTGCATGTGCTTCAATGCCATTTAGGACTAGGAAACAAACGCTAGCTCGCCTTACAAGAAACACACTCTGCTTTTGAGAAAAGAGCACTCTTCTACTCTACTGTGTTTCCTATAGGCGAGAACAGTGAGCTTGCTCAGAACATAAGAACTGTGCTTCCTACACACACGGGACTTATGTAGTTCAACTCTGCTTAGGAAACTGACAAGAACAGTAGCTCCTCTTCAGTCCGATACACTGTACTTGCTGGGAACAGACACATGTGCTATTTGCACTGTGTCTGGCAATGGGAGCGCAATAGTGACTTTCCTACTAGAAAACATTTCTTGCTCGTAGGACCACAAACTGCATGTGATTCCACGCCATTTAGGACTGAGAAACAAACGATAGCTCGCCTTACAAGAAACACACTTTGCTTTAGAGAAAAGAGCACTCTTCTACTCTACTGTGTTTCCTATGGGGTCCAAACAGTGAGCTTGCTCAGAACAAAAGAACTGTGCCTCCTACACACATGGATCATATATAGTTCAACTCTGCTTAGGAAACTGACAAGAACAGTTGCTCCTCTTCAGTCCAATACACTGTACTTGCTGGGAACAGACGCCAGTGCTATTTACACTGTGTACGGCAATGGGAGCACAATAGTGACTTTCCTTACCATAAAACAACTCTTGATCGTAGGACCAGAAACTGCATGTGATTCAACTCCATTTAGGACTGGGAAACAAATGCTAGCTCGCCTTAAAAAAAAACACACTCTGCTTTAAGAAAAGAGCACTCTTCTACTCTACTTTTTTTCCTATGGGGTCCAAACTGTGAGCTTGCAAAGAACAAAAGAACTGTGCTTCCTACACACATGGACCATATCTAGTTAAACTCTGCTTAGGAAACTGACAAGAACAGTAGCTCCTATTCAGTCCAATTCACTGTACTTGCTGGGAACAGACGCGAGTGCTATTTGCACTGTGTATGGCAATGGGAGCGCAATAGTGACTTTCCTTACCAGAAAACAACTCTTGCTCGTAGGACCAAAAACTGCATGTGAATCAACTCCATTTAGGACTGGAAAACAAACGCTAGCTCGCCTTACAAGAAACACACTCTGCTTTAGAGAAAAGAGCACTCTTCTACTCTACTGTGTTTCCTATAGGGCCAGAACAGTGAGCTTGCCTAGAACTAAAGAAATGTGCTTCCTACACACACGGCCATATCTAGTTCAATTCTGCTTAGGAACCTGACAAGAACAGTAGATCCTCTTCAGTCCAATATACTGTAATTGCTGCGAACAGACGCCAGTGCTATTTGTCCTGTGTATGGCAATGGCAGCGCTATAGTGTCTATTCTTACCATAAAACAACTCTTGATCGTAGGACCAGAAACTGCATGTGATTCCACTCCATTTAGGACTGGGAAACAAACGCTAGCTCGCCTTACAAGAAACACACTTTGCTTTAGAGAAAAGAGCACTCTTCTACTCTACTGTGTTTCCTATGGGGTCCGAACAGTGAGCTTGCTCTGAACAAAAGATCTGTGCTTCCTACACACACTGCCATATCTAGTTCAATTCTGCTTAGGAACCTGACAAGAACAGTAACTCCTCTTCAGTCCAATACACTGTACTTTCTGCGAAAAGACACCAGTGCTATTTGTCCTGTGTATGGCAATGGCAGCGCAATAGTGACTCTTCTTACCAGAAAACAACTCTTGCTCGTAGGACCAGAAACTGCATGGGATTCAACTCCATTTAGGACTGGGAAACAAACGCTAGCTCGCCTTACAAGAAACACCCTCTGCTTTGGAGAAAAGAGCACTCTTCAACTCTACTGTGTTTCCTATGGGGTCCAAACAGTGAGCTTGCTCAGAACAAAAGAACTGTGCTTCCTACACACATGGATCATATATAGTTCAACTCTGCTTAGTAACCTGACAAGAACAGTAGCACCTATTCAGTCCAATACACTGTACTTGCTGGGAACAGACGCCAGTGCTATTTACACTGTGTATGGCAATGTGAGCACAATAGTGACTTTCCTTACCAGAAAACAACTCTTGCTCGTAGGACCAGAAACTGCATGTGATTCAACTTCATTTAAAACTGGGAAACAAATGCTAGCTCGCCTTAAAAGAAACACACTCTGCTTTTAAGAAAAGAGCACTCTTCTACTCTACTGTTTTTCCTATGGGGTCCAAACAGTGAGCTTGCAAAGAACAAAAGAACTGTGCTTCCTACACACATGGACCATATCTAGTTAAACTATGCTTAGGAAACTGACAAGAACAGTAGCTCCTATTCAGTCCAATACACTGTACTTGCTGGGAAGAGACGCGAGTGCTATTTGCACTGTGTATGGCATTTGGAGCAAAACAGTGACTCTTCTTACAAGAAAACATCTCTTGCTCATAGGACCAAAAACTGCATGTGACTCAACTCCATTTAGGACTGGGAAATAAACGCGAGCTCGCCTTACAAGAAACAAATTCTGCTTTAGAGAAAAGAGCACTCTTCTACTCTACTGTGTTTCCTATAGGGCCAGAACAGTGAGCTTGCTCAGAACATAATAACTGTGCTTCCTAAACACACGGGCCATATCTAGTTCAACTCTGCTTAGGAAACTGACAAGAACAGTAGCTCATCTTCAGTCCGATACACTGTACTTGCTGGGAAAAGATGCGAGTGCTATTTGCACTGTGTATGGCAAAAAGAGCACAATAGTGACTTTCCTTACCAGAAAACAACTCTTGCTCGTAGTACCAGAAACTGCATGTGATTCAACTCCGTTTAGGACTGGGAAACAAATGCTAGCTCGCCTTACAAGAAACACGCTCTGCTTTAGAGAAAAGAAAACTCTTCTACTCTACTGTGTTTCCTATGGGGTCCGAACAGTGAGCTTGCACAGAACAAAAGACCTGTGATTCCTACACACACGGCCATATCTAGTTCAATTCTGCTTAGGAACCTGACAAGAACAGTAGATCCTCTTCAGTCCAATACACTGTATTGCTGGGAACAGACGCCAGTGCTATTTGTCCTGTGTATGGCAATGGCAGCGCAATAGTGACTATTCTTACCATAAAACAACTCTTGCTCGTAGGACCAGAAACTGCATGTGATTCCACTCCATTTATGACTGGGAAACAAACTCTAGCTCGCCTTACAAGAAACACACTCTGCTTTAGAGAAAAGAGCACTCTTCTACTCTACTGTGTTTCCTATGGTGTCCAAGCAGTGAGCTTGCTCAGAACAAAAGAACTTTGCTTCCTACACACAAGGACCATATGTAGTTCAACTCTGCTTAGGAAACTGACAAGAACAGTAGCTCCTATTCAGTCCAATACACTGTACTTGCTGGGAAAATACGCGAGTGCTATTTGCCCTGTGTATGGCAATGGGAGCGCAATAGTGACTTTCCTTACCAGAAAACAACTCTTGTTCGTAGGACCAGAAACTGCATGTGATTCAATGCCATTTAGGACTAGGAAACAAACGCTAGCTCGCCTTACAAGAAACACACTCTGCTTTTGAGAAAAGAGCACTCTTCTACTCTACTGTGTTTCCTATAGGGCCAGAACAGTGAGCTTGCTCAGAACAAAAGAACTGTGCTTCCTACACACACGGCCATATCTAGTTCAATTCTGCTTAGGAACCTGACAAGAACAGTAGATCCTCTTCAGTCCAATATACTGTACTTGCTGCGAACAGACGCCAGTGCTATTTGTCCTGTGTATGGCAATGGCAGCGCTATAGTGACTATTCTTACCATAAAACAACTCTTGATCGTAGGACCAGAAACTGCATGTGATTCCACTCCATTTAGGACTGGAAACAAACGCTAGCTCGCCTTACAAGAAACACACTTTGCTTTAGAGAAAAGAGCACTCTTCTACTCTACTGTGTTTCCTATGTGGTCCGAACAGTGAGCTTGCTCTGAACAAAAGATCTGTGCTTCCTACACACACTGCCATATCTAGTTCAATTCTGCTTAGGAACCTGACAAGAAGAGTAGCTCCTCTTCAGTTCGATACACTGTACTTGCTGGGAACAGACGCGAGTGCTTTTTTTACTGTGTATGGCAAGGAGAGCGCATTGGTGACTTTCCTTACCAGAAAACAACTCTTGCTCGTAGGACCAGAAACTGCATGTGATTCAACTCCATTTAGGACTGGGAAACAAATGCTAGCTCGCCTTACAAGAAACACACTCTGCTTTTGAGAAAAGAGCACTCTTCTCCTCTACCGTGATTCCTATAGGGTCCGAACAGTGAGCTTGCTCAGAACAAAAGAACTGTGCTTCCTACACACACGGCCATATCTAGTTCAATTCTGCTTAGGAACCTGACAAGAACAGTTGATCCTCTTCAGTCCAATACAATGTACTTGCTGGGAACAGACGCCAGTGCTATTTGTCCTGTGTATGGCAATGGCAGCGCAATAGTGACTCTTCTTACCATAAAACAACTCTTGCTCGTAGGACCAGAAACTGCATGTGATTCAACCACATTTAGGACTGGGAAACAAACGCTAGCTCGCTTTACAAGAAACACAGTCTGCATTAGAGAAAAGATCACTCTTCTACTCTACTGTGTTTCGTATAGGGCCAGAACAGTGAGCTTGCTCAGAACAAAAGAATTGTGCTTCCTACACATGGGCCACATTTAGTTCAACTCTGCTTAGGAAACTGACAAGAACTGTTGCTCCTCTTCAGTCCGATACACTGTACTTGATGGGAACAGACGCGAGTGCTATTTGGACTGTGGATGGCAATGGGAACACAATAGTGACTTTCCTTACCAGAAAACAACTCTTCCTCGTAGGACCAGAAACTGCATGTGATTCAACTCCATTTAGGACTGGGAAACAAATGCTAGCTCGCCATACATGAAACACACTCTGCTTTTCAGAAAAGAGCACTCTTCTCCTCTACTGTGTTTCCTATAGGGCCAGAACCGTGAGCTTGCTCCGAACATAAGAACTGTGCTTCCTACACACACGGGACTTATCTAGTTCAACTCTGCTTAGGAAACTGACAAGAACAGTAGCTCCTATTCAGTCCAATACACTGTACTTGCTGGGAACAGACAGGAGTGCTATTTGCACTGTATAAGGCATTTGGAACACAATAGTGACTCTTCTTACCAGAAAACAACTCTTGCTCGTAGGACCAAAAACTGCTTGTGACTCAACTCCATTTAGGACTGGGAAACAAATGCGAGCTCACCTTACAAGAAACACACTCTGCTTTACAGAAAAGAGCACTCTTCTACTCTACTGTGTTTCCTATAGGGCCAGAACAGTGAGCTTGCTCAGAACATAAGAACTGTGCCTCCTACACACAGGGGCCATATGTAGTTCAACTCAGCTTAGGAAACTGACAAGAACAGTAGCTCCTCTTCAGTCCAATACACTGTACTTGCTGGGAACAGACGCATGGGCTATTTGCACTGTGTATGGCAATGGGAGCACAAAAGTGACTTTCCTTACGAGAAAAAAAACTCTTGCTCGTAGGACCAGAAACTGCATGTGATTCCACACCATTTAGGATGGGGAAACAAATGCTAGCTCGCCTTACAAGAAACATACTCTGCTTTAGAGAAAAGAGCACTCTTCTAATCTACTGTGTTTCCTATGGGGTCCAAACAGTGAGCTTGCTCAGAACAAAAGAACTGTGCTTCCTACATACACGGACCATATCTAGTTCAACTCTGCTTAGTAAACTGACAAGAACAGTAGCTCCTCTTCAGTCCGATACACTGTACTTGCTGGGAACAGACGCGAGTTCTATTTGCACTGTGTATGGCAATGGGAGCGCAATAGTGACTTTCCTTACCAGAAAAAAACTCTTGCTCATAGGACCAGAAACTGCATGTGATTCAACTTTATTTCGGAATGGGAAACAAAGGCTAGCTCGCCTTACAAGAAACACACTCGGCTTTAGAGAAAAGAGCACTCTTCTACTCTACTGTGTTTCCTATAGGGCCAGAACAGTGAGCTTGCTCAGAACATAATAACTGTGCTTCCTACACACCCGAACCATATGTAGTTCAACTTTGCTTAGGAAACTGACAAGAACAGTAGCTTCTATTCAGTCCAATACACTGTACTTGCTGGGAACAGACACGAGTGCTATTTGCACTGTGTGTGGCATTTGGAGCGCAATAGTGACTCTTCTTACCAGAAAACAACTCTTGCTCGTAGGACCAAAAACTGCCTGTGACTCAACTCCATTTAGGACTGGGAAACAAACGCGAGCTTGCCTTACAAGAAACACACTCTGCTTTAGAGAAAAGAGCACTCTTCTACTCTACTGTGTTTCCTATGGGGTCCGAACAGTGAGCTTGCTCTGAACAAAAGATCTGTGCTTCCTACACACACTGCCATATCTAGTTCAATTCTGCTTAGGAACCTGACAAGAACAATAGATCCTCTTCAGTCCAATACACTGTACTTGCTGCGAACAGACGCCAGTGCTATTTGTCCTGTGTATGGCAATGGGAGCGCAATAGTGACTCTTCTTACCAGAAAACAATTCTTGCTCGTAGTACCAGAAACTGCATGGGATTCAACTCCATTTACGACTGGGAAACAAACGCTAGCTAGCCTTACAAGAAACACACTCTGCTTTTGAGAAAAGAGCACTCTTCTACTCTACTGTGTTTCCTATAGGGCCAGAACAGTGAGATTGCTCAGAACAAATGAACTGTGCTTCCTAGACACACGGGCCATATCTAGTTCAACTCTGCTAGGGAAACTGAGAAGAATAGTAGCTCCTCTTCAGTCCAATACACTGTACTTGCTGGGAACAGACGGGAGTGCTATTTGCACTGTGTATGGCAATGGGAGTGCAATAGTGACTTTCCTTACCAGAAAACAACTCTTGCTCGTAGGACCACAAACTGCATGTGATTCAACGCCATTTAGGACTGGGAAACAAATGCTAGCTCGCCTTAAAAGAAACACACTCTGCTTTTAAGAAAAGAGCACTCTTCTACTCTACTGTGTTTCCTATGGGGTCCGAACAGTGAGCTTGCTCAGAACAAAAGAACTGTGCTTCCTACACAAGGGCCATATCTAGTTCAATTCTGCTTAGGAAACTGACAGGAACAGTAGATCCTCTTCAGTCCAATACACTGTACTTGCTGGGAATAGACGCCAGTGCTATTTGTCCTTTGTATGGCAATGCGTGAGCAATAGCGAATATTCTTACCATAAAACAACTCTTGCTCGTAGGACCACAAACTGCATGTGATTCAACTCCATTTAGGACTGGGAAACAAATGCTCGCCTTACAAGAAACACACTCTGCTTTTGAGAAAAGAGCACTCTTCTACTCTACAGTTTTTCCTATGTGGTCCGAACAGTGAGCTTGCTCAGAACAAAAGAACTGTGCTTCCTACACACACGGCCATATCTAGTTCAATTCTGTTTAGGAACCTGACAAGAACAGTAGATCAACTTCAGTCCAATACACTGTACTTGCTGGGAACAGATGCCAGTGCTATTTGTCCTGTGTATGGCAATGGCAGCGCAATAGTGACTATTCTTACCATAAAACAACTCTTGCTCGTAGGACCAGAAACTGCATGTGATTCCACTCCATTTAAGACTGGGAAACAAACACTAGCTCGCCGTACAAGAAACACACTCTGCTTTTGAGGAAAGAGCACTCTTCTACTCTACTGTGTTTCCTATGGGGTCCAAACAGTGAGCTTGCTTAGAACAAAACAACTGTGCTTCCTACACACATGGACCATATCTAGTTCAACTCTGCTTAGGAATCTGACAAGAACAGTAGCTCGTCTTCAGTCTAATACACTGTACTTGCTGGGAACAGACGCGAGTGCTATTTGCACTGTGTATGGCAATTGGAGCACAATAGTGACTCTTCTTACCAGAAAACAACTCTTGCTCGTAGGACAAAAAACTTCATGTGACTCAACTCCATTTAGGACAGGGAAACAAACTCTAGCTCACCTTACAAGAAACACTCTGCTTTTGAGAAAAGAGCACTCTTCTACTCTACTGTGTTTCATATAGGGCCAGAACAGTGAGCTTGCTCACAACAAATGAACTGTGCTTCCTAGACACAAGGGCCATATCTAGTTCAACTCTGCTTAGGAAACTGAGAAGAACAGCACCTCCTCAGTCCAGTACACTGTAATTGCTGGGAACAGACGCATGTGCTATTTGCACTGTGTATGGCATTGAGAGCACAATAGTGACTTTCCTTACCAGAAAACAACTCTTGCTCGTAGGACCACAAACAGCATGTGATTCAACGCCATGTAGGACTGGGAAACAAATGCTAGCTTGCCTTACAAGAAACACACTCTGCTTTTGAGAAAAGAGCACTCATCTACTCTACTGTGTTTCCTATGTGGTCCGAACAGTGAGCTTGCTCAGAACAAATGAACTGTGCTTCCTACACACACGGCCATATTTAGTTCAATTCTGCTTAGGAACCTGACAAGAACAGTAGATCCTCTTCAGTCCAATACACTGTACTTGCTGGGAACAGACGCCAGTGCTATTTGTCCTGTGTATGGCAATGGCAGCACAATAGTGACTCTTCTTACCAGAAAACAACTCTTGCTCGTAGTACCAGAAACTGCATGGGATTCAACTCCATTTAGGACTGTGAAACAAACCCTAGCTCGCCTTACAAGAAACACACTCTGCTTTAGAGAAAAGAGCACAATTCTACTCTACATTGTTTCCTAAGGGGTCCAAACAGTGATCTTGCAGAGAACAAAAGAACTATGCTTCCTACAAACACGGATCATATCTACCTCAACTCTGCTTAGGAAACTGACAAGAACAGTAGCAACTATTCAGTCCAATGCACTGTACTTGCTGGGAACAGATGCGAGTGCTATTTGCCCTGTGTTTGGCAATGGGAGCACAATGTGACTTTCCTTACCAGAAAACAATCCTTGTTCCTAGGACCTGAAACTGCATGTGATTCAACTCCATTTAGGACTAGGAAACAAACGCTACCTCGCCTTACAAGAAACACACTCTGCTTTTGAGAAAAGAGCACTCTTCTACTCTACTGTGATTCCTATAGGGTCCGAACAGTTAGCTTGCTCAGAACAAAAGAACTGTGCTTCCTACACACACGGCCATATCTAGTTCAATTCTGCTTAGGAACCTGACAAGAACAGTAGATCCTCTTCAGTCCAATACAATGTACTTGCTGGGAACAGACGCCAGTGCTATTTTTTCTGTGTATGGCAATGGCAGCAAAATAGTGACTCTTCTTACCATAAAACAACTCTATCTCGTAGGACCAGAAACTGCATGTGATTAAACTCCATTTAGGACTGGGAAACAAACGCTAGCTCGCCTTACAAGAAACACAGTCTGCATTAGAGAAACGAGCACTCTTCTACTCTACTGTGTTTCCTATAGGGCCAGAACAGTGTACTTGCTCAGAACATAAGAACTGTGCTTCCTACACACACGGGCCATATCTAGTTCAACTCTGCTTAGGAAACTGACAGGAACAGTAGCTCCTCTTCAGTCTGATACACTGTACTGGCTTTGAACAGACGCGAGAGCTATTTGCATTGTGTATGGCAAGGGGAGCGCAATAGTGACTTTCCTTACCAGAAAACAACTCTTGCTCGTAGGACCAGAAACTGCATGTGATTCAACTCCATTTAGGACTGCGAAACAAACTCTAGCTCGCCTTACAAGAAACATACTCTGCTTTTGAGAAAAGAGCACTCTTCTACTCTACTGTGTTTCCTATGGGGTCCAAACAGTGAGCTTGCTTAGAACAAAAGAACTGTGCTTCCTACACACGGATCATATCTAGTTCAACTCTGCTTAGTAAATTGACAAGAACAGTAGCTCCTATTCAGTCCAGTACACTGTACTTGCTGGGAAAAGTCGCGAGTGCTATTTGCTTTGTGTAGGGCAATGGGAGCACAATAGTGACTTTCCTTACCAGAATACAACTCTTGTTCATAGGACCAGAAACTGCATGCGATTCCACTCCATTTAAAACTAGGAAACAAACGCTAGTTCGCCTTACAAAAACACACTCTGCTTTTGAGAAAAGAGCACTCTTCTACTCTACTGTGTTTCCAATAGGGCCAGAACAGTGGACTTGCTCAGAACATAAGAACTGTGCTTCCTGCACACACGGGCCATATCTAGTTCAACTCTGCTTAGGAAACTGAGAAGAACAGTAGCTCCTCTTCAGTCCGATACACTGTACTTGCTGGGAACAGACGCATGGGCTATTTGCACTGTTTATGGCAATGGGAGCACAATAGTGACTTTCCTTACGAGAAAACAACTCTTGCTCTTAGTACCAGAAACTGCATGTGATTCAACTCCATTTAGGACTGGGAAACAAACCCTAGCTCGCCTTAGAAGAAACACACTCTGCTTTTGAGAAAAGAGCACTCTTCTACTCTACTGTGTTTCCTATGGTGTCCGAACAGTGAGCTTGCTCAGAACAAAAAAAACTGTTCTTCCTACACACACGGCCATATCTATTTCAAGTCTGCTTAAGAACCTGACAAGAACAGTAGATCCTCTTCAGTCCAATACACTGTACTTGCTGCGCACAGACGCCAGTGCTATTTGTCCTGTGTATGGCAATGGCAGCGCAATAGTGACTCTTCTTACCAGAAAACAATTCTTGCTCGTAGTACCAGAAACTGCATGGGATTCAACTCAACTTAGGACTGGGAAACAAACGCTAGTTCGCCTTACAAGAAACACACTCTGCTTTTGAAAAAAGAACACTCTTCTACTCCACTGTGTTTCCTATGGGGTACAAACAGTGAGCTTGCTCAGAACAAAAGAACTGTGCTTCCTACACACATGGACCATATCTAGTTCACCTCTGCTTAGGAAACTGACAAGAACAGTAGCTCCTATTCAGTCCAATACACTGTAATTGCTGGGAACAGACGGGAGTGCTATTAGCACTGTATAAGGCATTTGGAGCGCAATAGTGAATCTTCTTACCAGAAAACAACTCTTGCTCATAGGAACAAAAACTGCATGTGACTCAACTCCATTTAGGACTGGGAAACAAATGCTAGCTCGACTTACAAGAAACACACTCTGCTTTAGAGAAAAGAGCACTCTTCTACTCTACTGTGTTTCCTATGGGGTCCAAACAGTGAGCTTGCTCAGAACAAAAGAACTGTGCTTCCTACACACACGGACCATATCTAGTTCAACTCTGCTTAGGAAACTGACAAGAACAGTAGCTCCTATTCATTCCAATACACTGTACTTGCTGGGAAAATTCGCGAGTGCTATTTGCCTTGTGTAGGGCAATGGGAGCGCTATAGTGACTTTCCTTACCAGAAAACAACTCTTGTTCATAGGAACAGAAACTGCATGTGATTCCACTCCATTTAAAATTAGGAAACAAACGCTAGCTCACCTTACAAAAACACACTCTGCTTTTCAGAAAAGAGCACTCTTCTACTCTACTGTGTTTCCTACAGGGCCAGAACCGTGAGCTTGCTCAGAACATAAGAACTGTGCCTCCTACACACACGGGCCATACCTAGTTCAACTCTGCTTAGGAAACTGTCAAGAACAGTAGCTCCTCTTCAGTCCGATACACTGTACTTGCTGGGAGCAGACGCGAGAGCTATTTGCACTGTGTATGGCAAGGGGAGCGCAATAGTGACTTTCCTTACCAGAAAACAACTCTTGCTCGTAGGACCAGAAACTGCATGTGATTCAACTCCATTTAGGACTGGGAAACAAACGCTAGCTCGCCTTACAAGAAACATACTCTGCTTTTGAGAAAAGAGCACTCTTCTACTCTACTGTGTTTCCTATGGGGTCCAAACAGTGAGCTTGCTCAGAACAAAAGAACTGTGCTTCCTACACACAGGGACCATATCTAGTTCAACTCTGCTTAGGAAACTGACAAGAACAGTAGCTCCTCTTCAGTCCAATACACTGTACTTGCTGGGAAGAGACGCGAGTGCTACTTGCCTTGTGTAGGGCAATGGGAGCACAATAGTGACTTTCCTTACCAGAAAACAACTCTTGTTCATAGACCAGAAACTGCATGTGATTCCACTCCATTTAAAACTAGGAAACAAACGCTAGTTCGCCTTACAAAAACACACCCTGCTTTTGAGAAATGAGCACTCTTCTACTCTACTGTGTTTCCTATAGGGCCAGAACAGTGGACTTGCTCAGAACATAAGAACTGTGCTTCCTACACACACGGGCCATATCTAGTTCAACTCTGCTTAGGAAACTGAGAAGAAAAGTAGCTCCTCTTCAGTTTGATGCACTGTACTTGCTGGGAACAGACGCATGGGCTATTTGCACTGTGTATGGCAATGGGAGCGCAATAGTGACTTTCCTTACGAGAAAACAACTCTTGCTCGTAGTACCAGAAACTGCATGTGATTCAACTCCATTTAGGACTGGGAAACAAACGCTAGCTCGCCTTCCAAGAAACACACTCTGCTTTAGAGAAAAGAGCACTCTTCTACTCTACTGTGTTTCCTATGGTGTCCGAACAGTGAGCTTGCTCAGAACAAAAAAAACTGTTCTTCCTACACACACGGCCATATCTATTTCAAGTCTGCTTAAGAACCTGACAAGAACAGTAGATCCTCTTCAGTCCAATACACTGTACTTGCTGCGCACAGACGCCAGTGCTATTTGCCCTGTGTATGGCAATGGCAGCACAATAGTGACTCTTCTTACCAGAAAACAACTCTTGCTCGTAGGACCAGAAACTGCATGGGATTCAACTCCACTTAGGACTGGGAAACAAACACTAGTTCGCCTTACAAGAAACACACTCTGCTTTTGAAAAAAGAGCACTCTTCTACTCCACTGTGTTTCCTATGGGGTACAAACAGTGAGCTTGCTCAGAACAAAAGAACTGTGCTTCCTACACACATGGACCATATCTAGTTCAACTCTGCTTAGGAAACTGACAAGAACAGTAGCTCCTATTCAGTCCAATACACTGTACTTGCTGGGAACAGACGGGAGTGCTATTTGCACTGTATAAGGCATTTGGAGCACAATAGTGACTCTTCTTACCAGAAAACAACTCTTGCTCGTAGGACCAAAAACTGCATGTGACTCAACTCCATTTAGGACTGGGAAACAAATGCGAGCTCACCTTACAAGAAACACACTCTGCTTTAGAGAAAAGAGCACTCTTCTACTCTACTGTGTTTCCTATAGGGCCAAAACAGTGAGCTTGCTCAGAACATAAAAACTGTGCCTCCTACACACACGCGCCATATCTAGTTCAACTCTGCTTAGGACACTGACAAGAACAGTAGCTCCTCTTCAGTCCAATACACTGTATTTGCTGGGAACAGACGCATGGGCTATTTGCACTGTGTATGGCAATGGGAGCGCAATAGTGACTTTCCTTACCAGAAAACAACTCTTGCTCGTAGGACCAGAAACTGCATGTGATTCCACACCATTTAGGACTGGGAAACAAATGCTAGCTTGCCTTACAAGAAACACACTCTGCTTTAGAGAAAAGAGCACTCTTCTACTCTACTGTGTTTCCTATGGGGTCCAAACAGTGAGCTTGCTCAGAACAAAAGAACTGTGCTTCCTACACACACGGACCATATCTAGTTCAACTCTGCTTAGTAAAGTGACAAGAACAGTAGCTCCTATTCAGTCCAATACACTGTACTTGCTGGGAAAAGTCACGAGTGCTATTTGCCTTGTGTAGGGCAATGGGAGCGCAATAGTGACTTTCCTTACCAGAAAACAACTCTTGTTCCTAGGACCAGAAACTGCATGTGATTCCACTCCATTTAAAACTAGGAAACAAACGCTAGCTCGCCTTACAAAAACACACTCTGCTTTGAGAAAAGAGCACTCTTCTACTCTACTGTGTTTCCTATAAGGCCAGAACAGTGGACTTGCTCAGAACATAAGAACTGTGCTTCCTACACACACGGGCCATATCTAGTTCAACTCTGCTTAGAAAACTGACAGGAACAGTAGCTCCTCTTCAGTCTGATACACTGTACTTGCTTTGAACAGACGCGAGAGCTATTTGCACTGTGTATGGCAAGGGGAACGCAATAGTGACTTTCCTTACCATAAAACAACTCTTGCTCGTAGGACCAGAACCTGCATGTGATTCAACTCCATTTAGGACTGGGAAAAAAACGCTAGCTCGCCTTACAAGAAACACACTCTGCTTTAGAGAAAATAGCACTCTTCTACTCAACTGTGTTTCCTATGGGGTCCGAACAGTGAGCTTGCTCAGAACAAAAGAACTGTGCTTCCTACACAAGGGCCATATCTAGTTCAATTCTGCTTAGGAACCTGACAAGAACAGTAGATCCTCTTCAGTCCAATACACTGTACTTGCTGCGCACAGACGCCAGTGCTATTTGTCCTGTGTATGGCATTGGCAGTGCAATAGTGACTCTTCGTTCTATAAAACAACTCTTGCTCGTAGGACAAGAACCTGCTTGTGATTCAACTCCATTTAGGACTGGCAAACAAACGCTAGCTCGCCTTACAAGAAACACACTCTGCTTTGGAGAAAAAAGCACTTTTCTACTCCATTGTGTTTCCTATAGGGCCAGAACAGTGAGCTTGCTCAGAACAAAAGAACTGTGCTTCCAACCCATGGGCCATATCTAGTTTAACTCTGCATAGAAAACTGACAAGAACAGTAGCTCCTCTTCAGTCCAATACACTGTACTTGCTGGGAACAGAAGCGAGAGCTATTTTCACTGTGTATGGCAAGGGGAGCGCAATCGTGACTTTCCTTACCAGAAAACAACTCTTGCTCATAGGACCAGAAACTGCATGTGATTCCACACCATTTAGGACTGGGAAACAAACGATAGCTCGCCTTACAAGAAACACACTCTGCTTTAGAGAAAAGAGCATTCTTCTAGTCTACTGTGTTTCCTATGGTGTCCAAACAGTGAGCTTGATCAGAAAAAAAGAACTGTGCTTAATACACACACGGACCATATGTAGTTCAACTCTGCTTAGTAAACTGACAAGAACAGTAGCTCCTATTCAGTCAAAAACACTGTACTTGCTGGGAAAAGACGCGAGTGCTATTTGCCTTGTGTAGGGCAATGGGAGCACAATAGTGACTTTCCTTACCAGAAAACAACTCTTGTTCATAGGACCAGAAACTGCATGTGATTCCACTCCATTTAGGACTAGGAAACAAACGCTAGCTCGTCTTACAAAAACACACTCTGCTTTTGAGAAAAGAGCACTCTTCTACTCTACTGTGTTTCCTATAGGGCCAGAACAGTGAACTTGCTCAGAAAATAAGAAATGTGCTTCCTACACACACGGCCATATCTAGTTCAACTCTGCTTAGGAAACTGACATGAACAGTAGCTCCTCTTCAGTCTGATACACTGTACTTGCTGGGAACAGACGCGAGAGCTATTTGCACTGTTTATGGCAAGGGGAGCGCAATAGTGACTTTCCTTACCATAAAACAACTCTTGCTCGTAGGACCAGAAACTGCATGTGATTCAACTCCATTTAGGACTGGGAAACAAACGCTAGCTCGCCTTACAAGAAACACACTCTGCTTTTGAGAAAAGAGCACTCTTCTACTCTACTGTTATTCCTATGGTGTTCGAACAGTGAGCTTGCTCAAAACAAAAGAACTGTGCTTCCTACACACATGGCCATATCTAGTTCAATTCTGCTTAGGAACCTGACAAGAACAGTAGATCCTCTTCAGTCCAATACACTGTACTTGCTGGGAACAGACGCCAGTGCTATTTGTCCTGTGTATGGCAATGGCAGCGCAATAGTGACTCTTCTTACCATAAAACAACTCTTGCTCGTAGAACTACAAACTACATGTGACTCAACTCCATTTAGGACTGGGAAACAAACGCTAGCTCGCCTACAAGAAACACACTCTGCTTTAGAGAAAAAAGCACTCATCTACTCTACTGTGTTTCCTATAAGGCCAGAACAGTGAGCTTGATCAGAACAAAAGAATTGTGCTTCCTACACACACGGGCCATAACTAGTTCAACTCTGCTTAGGAAACTCACAAGAACAGTAGCTCCTCTTCAGTCCGATACACTGTACTTGCTGGGAACTGACGCGAGTACTATTTGCACTGTGTATGGCAAAGGGAACGCAATAGTGACTTTCCTTACCAGAAAACAACTCTTGCTCGTAGGACCAGAAACTGCATGTGATTCAACTCCATTTAGGACTGGGAAACAAACGCTAGCTCGCCTTACAAGAAACACACTCTGCTTTAGAAAAAAGAGCACTCTTCTACTCTACCGTGTTTCCTATGGGGTCCAAACAGTGAGCTTGCTCAGAACAAAAAACTGTGCTTCCTACACACGGACCATATATAGTTCAACTCTGCTTAGGAAACTGACAAGAACAGTAGCTCCTCTTCAGTCTGATACACAGTACTTGCTGGGAACAGACGTGAGTGCTATTTGCACTGTGTATGGCAATTCGAGCCTAATAGTGACTTTTCTTACCAGAAAACAACTCTTGCACTTAAGACAAAAAACTGCATGTGACTCAACTCCATTTAGGACTGGGAAACAAACTCTAGCTCGCCTTACATGAAACACACTCTGCTTTTGAGAAAAGAGCACTCTTCTACTCTACTGTGTTTCCTATAGGGCCAGAACAGTGAACTTGCTCAGAACATAAGAACTGTGCTTCCTACAAACACGGGCCATATCTAGTTCAACTCTGCTTAGGAAAATGACAGGAACAGTAGCTCCTCCTCAGTCTGATACACTGTACTTGCTGGGAACAGACGCGAGAGCTATTTGCACTGTGCATGGCAAGGAGAGCACAATAGTGACTTTCCTTACCAGAAAACAACTCTTGCTCGTAGGACCAGAAACTGCATGTGATTCAACTCCATTTAGGACTGAGAAAGAAACGCTAGCTCGCCTTACAAGAAACATACTCTGCTTTTGAGAAAAGAGCACTCTTCTACTCTACTGTGTTTCCTATGGTGTCCGAACAGTGAGCTTGCTCAGAACAAAAGAATGGTGCTTCCTACACACGGGCCATATCTAGTTCAACTCTGCTTAGGAAACTGGCAAGAACAGTAGCTCCTCTTCTGTCCGATACACTGTACTTGCTGGGAAGAGACGCGAGTGCTATTTGCACTGTGTATGGCAATGGGAGCGCAATAGTGACTTTCTTTACCAGAAAAAAACTCTTGCTCGTAGGACCAGAAACTACATGTGATTCAACTCCATTTACGACTGGGAAACAAATGCTAGCTCGCCTTACATGAAACACACTCTGCTTTTGAGAAAAGAGCACTCTTCTACTCTACTGTGTTTCCTATGGGGTCCGAACAGTGCGCTTGCTCAGAACAAAAGAACTGTGCTGTCTACACACACGGGCCATATCTAGTTCAACTCTGCTTAGGAAACTGACAAGAACATTAGCTCCTCTTCAGTCCAATACACTGTACTTGCTCGGAACAGACGCGAGAGCTATTTGCACTGTGTATGGCAATTGGAGCACAATAGTGACTCTTCTTACCAGAAAACAACTCTTGCTCGTAGGACAAAAAACTTCATGTGACTCAACTCCATTTAGGACAGGAAAACAAAATCTAGCTCGCCTTACAAGAAACACTCTGCTTTTGAGAAAAGAGCACTCTTCTACTCTACTGTGTTTCCTATAGGGCCAGAACAGTGAGCTTGCTCACAACAAATGAACTGTGCTTCCTAGACACACGGGCCATATCTAGTTCAACTCTGCTTAGGAAACTGAGAAGAACAGTAGCTCCTCTTCAGTCCAGTACACTGTAATTGCTGGGAACAGACGCATGTGCTATTTGCACTGTGTATGGCATTGAGAGCACAATAGTGACTTTCCTTACCAGAAAACAACTCTTGCTCGTAGGACCACAAACAGCATGTGATTCAACGCCATTTAGGACTGGGAAACAAATGCTAGCTCGCCTTACAAGAAACACACTCTGCTTTTGAGAAAAGAGCACTCATCTATACTACTGTGTTTCCTATGGGGTCCGAACAGTGAGCTTGCTCAGAACAAAAGAACTGTGCTTCCTACACACACGGCCATATTTAGTTCAATTCTGCTTAGGAACCTGACAAGAACAGTAGATCCTCTTCAGTCCAATACACTGTACTTGCTGGGAACAGACGCCAGTGCTATTTGTCCTGTGTATGGCAATGGCAGCACAATAGTGACTCTTCTTCCCAGAAAACAACTCTTGCTCGTAGTACCAGAAACTGCATGGGATTCAACTCCATTTAGGACTGCGAAACAAACGCTAGCTCGCCTTACAAGAAACACACTCTGCTTTAGAGAAAAGAGCACTCTTCTACTCTACATTGTTTCCTAAGGGGTCCAAACAGTGATCTTGCAGAGAACAAAAGAACTATGCTTCCTACAAACACGGATCATATCTACCTCAACTCTGCTTAGGAAACTGACAAGAACAGTAGCACCTATTCAGTCCAATGCACTGTACATGCTGGGAACAGACGCGAGTGCTATTTGCACTGTGTTTGGCAATGGGAGCACACTGTGGCTTTCCTTACCAGAAAACAACTCTTGTTCCTAGGACCTGAAACTGCATGTGATTCAACTCCATTTAGGACTAGGAAACAAACGCTACCTCGCCTTACAAGAAACACACTCTGCTTTTGAGAAAAGAGCACTCTTCTACTCTACTGTGTTTCCTATAAGGCCAGAACAGTGAGCTTGCTCACAACATAAGAACTGTGCTTCCTACACACAAGGGGATATATCTAGTTCAACTCTGCTTAGGAAACTGACAAGAACAGTAGCTCCTCTTTTTTCCGATACACTGTCCTTGCTGGGAACAGACACAAGTGCTTTTTGTACTGTGTATGGCAATGAGAGCGCAATAGTGACTTTCCTTACCAGAAAAAAACTCTTGCTCGTAGGACCAGAAACTGCATGTGATTCAACTCCATTTAGGACTGGGAAACAAACGCTAGCTCGCCTTACAAGAAACACACACTGCTTTTGAGAAAAGAGCACTCTTCTACTCTACTGTGATTCCTATAGGGTCCGAACAGTGAGCTTGCTCAGAACAAAAGAACTGTGCTTCCTACACACACGGCCATATCTAGTTCAATTCTGCTTAGGAAACTGACAAGAACATTACCTCCTCTTCAGTCCGATACACTGTACTTGCTGGGAACAGACGCGAGAATTATTTGCACTGTGTATGGCAATGGGAGCACAATAGTGACTTTCCTTACCAGAAAAAAACTCTTGCTCCTAGGACCAGAAACTGCATGTGATTCAACTCTATTTAGGACTGGGAAACAAATGCTAGCTCGCCTTACATGAAACACACTCTGCTTTTGAAAAAAGAACACACTTCTACTCCACTGTTTTTCCTTTGGGGTACAAACAGTGAGCTTGCTCAGAACAAAAGAACTGTGGGGCTGGAGAGATGGCTCAGCGGGTAAGAGCACTGGCTGTTCTTCCAGAGGTCATGAGTTCAATTCCCAGCAACCACATGGTGGCTCACAACCATCTGTAATGAGATCATGCGCCCTCTTCTGGCATGCAGGCAGAACACTGTATACATAATAAATAAATAAATAAATCTTTAAAAAAAAAAAAAAGAACTGTGCTTCCTACACACATGGATCATATCTAGTTCCACTCTGCTTAGGAAACTGACAAGAACAGTAGCTCCTATTCAGTCCAATACACTGTAATTGCTGGGAAGAGACGCGAGTGCTATTTGCATTGTATAAGGCATTTGGATCGCAATAGTGACTCTTCTTACCAGAAAACAACTCTTGCTCGTAGGACAAAAAACTGCATGTGACTCAACTCCATTTAGGACTGGGAAACAAATGCGAGCTCGCCTTACAAGAAACACACTCTGCTATAGAGAAAGGAGCACTCTTCTACTCTTCTGTGTTTCCTATAGTGCCAGAACAGTGAGCTTGCTCAGAACATAAGAACTGTGCCTCCTAAACACACGGGCCATATCTAGTTCAACTCTGCTTAGGAAACTGACAAGAACAGTAGCTCCTCTTCAGTCTGATACAGTGTACTTGCTGTGAACAGACGCGAGTGCTATTTGCACTGTATATAGCAATGGGAGCGCAATAGGGACTTTCCTTACCAGTAAACAGCTCTTGCTCATAGGACCAGCAACTGCATGTGATTCAACTCCATTTAGGACTGGGAAATAAATGCTAGCTCGCCTTACATGAAACACACTCTGCTCTTGAGAAAAGAGCACTCTTCTACTCTACTGTGTTTCCTATGGGGTCCAAACAGTGAGCTTGCTCATAACAAAAGAACTGTGCTTCCTCCACACATGGGCCATATCTAGTTCAACTCTGCTTAGGAAACTGAAAAGAACAGTAGATCCTCTTCTGTCCAATACTCTGTACTTGCTTGGAACAGACGTGAGTGCAATTTGCACTGTGTAGGGCAATTGGAGCACAATAGTGACTCGTCTTACAAGAAAACAACTCTTGCTCATAGGACCAGAAACTGCATGGGATTCAACTCCATTTAGAACTGGGAAACAAACGCTAGCTCGCCTTACAAGGAAGACTCTCTGCTTTAGAGAAAAGAGCACTCTTCTACTCTACTGTGTTTCCTATGGGGTCCGAACAGTGAGCTTGCTCAGAACAAAAAACTGTGCTGCCTACACACATGGGCCATATCTAGTTCACCTCTGCTAAGGAAACTGAAAAGAATAGTAGATCCTATTCTGTCCAATACACTGTAATTGCTGGGAACAGACGCGAGTGCTATTTGCACTGTGTGTGGCAATGGGAGCACAATAGTGACTTGTCTTACCAGAAAACAACTCTTGCTCGTAGGACAAAAAACTGTATGTGACTCAACTCCATTTAGGACTGGGAAACAAACTCTAGCTCGCCTTACAAAAACACACTCTGTTTTTGAGAAAAGAGCACTCTTCTACTCTACTGTTTTTCCCATAGGTCCAGAATGGTAAGCTTGCTCAGAACAAAAGAACTGTGCTTCCTACACACACGGGCCATATCTAGTTCAAGTATGCTTAGGAACCTGACAAGAACAGTAGATCCCTTTTAGTCCAATACACTGTACTTTCTGGGACCAGACGCCAGTGCTATTTGTCCTGTGTATGGCAATGGCAGCGCAATAGTGACTATTCTTACCATAAAAAAACTCTTGCTCGTAGGACCAGAAACTGCATGTGTTTCAACTCCATTTAGGACTGGGAAACAAACGCTAGCTCACCTTACAAGAAACACTCTTTGCTTTAGAGAAAAGAGCACTCTTCTACTCTACTGTGTTTCCTATAGGGCCAGAACAGTGAGCTTGCTCAGAACAAAAGAACTGTGCTTCCTACACACACAGGCCATATCTAGTTCAAGTCTGCTTAGGAACCTGACAAGAACAGTAGATCCCCTTTAGTCCAATACACTGTACTTGCTGGGACCAGACGCCAGTGCTATTTGTCCTGTGTATGGCAATGGCAGCACAATAGTGACTATTCTTACCATAAAACAACTCTTGCTGGTAGGACCAGAAACTGCATGTGTTTCAACTCCATTTAGGACTGGGAAACAAACGCTACCTCACCTTACAAGAAACACTCTCTGCTTTAGAGAAAAGAGCACTCTTTTACTCTACTGTGTTTCCTATAGGGCCAGAACAGTGAGCTTGCTCAGAACAAAAGAAATGTGCTTCCTACACACGGGCCATATCTAGTTCAATTCTGCTTAGGAAACTGACAAGAACAGTAGCTCCTCTCCAGTCCAATACACTGTACTTGCTGGGAACACACTCGAGAGCTATTTGCACTGTGTATGGCAATGGGAGCACAATAGTGATATTCCTTACCAGAAAACAAACCTTGCTTGTAGGACCAAAAACCTCATGTGATTCAACACCATTTAGGACTGGGAAACAAACGCTAGCTCGCCTGTCAATACACACACTCTGCTTTTGAGAAAAGAGCACTCTTCTACTCTACTCTGTTTCCAATGGGGTCCGAACAGTGAGCTTGCTCAGAACAAAAGAACTGTGTTTCCTACACACACGGGCCATATCTAGTTCAACTCTGCTTAGGAAACTGACAAGAACAGTAGCTCCGCTTCAGTCCAATACACTGTACTTGCTGGGAACAGACGTGACTGCTATTTACCCTGTGTATGACAATGGGAGCGCAATAGTGACACATCTTATCAGTAAACACCTCTTGCTCGTAGGACCAGAAACTGCATGGGATTCAACTCCATTTAGGACTGGGAAACAAACGCTAGCTCGCCTTACAAGAAACACACTCTGCTTTTGAGAAAAGAGCAGTCTTCTACTCTACTGTGTTTCCTATGGTTTCTGAATAGTGAGCTTGCTCAGAACAAAAGAACTGTGCTTCCTACACACACGGGCCATATCTAGTTCAACTCTGCTTAGGAAACTGACAGGAACAGTAGCTCCTCTTCAGTCAAATACACTGTACTTGCTGGGAACAGACCCGAGTGCTATTTGCACTGTGTATGGCAATAGGAGCGCAATAGTGACTCTTCTTATCAGAAAACACCTCTTGCTCGTAGGACCAGAAACTGCATGGGATTCAACTCCATTTCTTACTGGGAAACAATCGCTAGCTCGACTTACAATAAACACACTCTGGATTGAGAAAACAGCACTCTTCTACTCTACTGTGTTTCCTATGGGGGCCGAACAGTGAGCTTGCTCAGAACAAAAGAACTGTGCTTCCTACACACACGGGCCATATCTAGTTCAACTCTGCTTAGGAAACTGACAAGAACAGTAGCTCCGCTTCAGTCCAATACACTGTACTTGCTGGGAACAGACACGAGTGCTATTTGCACTGTGTATGGCAATAGGAGCGCAATAGTGACTCTTCTTATCAGAAAACACCTCTTGCTCGTAGGACCAGAAACTGCATGGGATTCAACTCCATTTCTTACTGGGAAACAATCGCTAGCTCGACTTACAATAAACACACTCTGGATTGAGAAAAGAGCACTCTTCTACTCTACTGTGTTTCCTATGGTGTCCGAATAGTGAGCTTGCTCAGAACAAAAGAACTGTACTTCCTACACACACGGGCCATATCTAGTTCAACTCTGCTTAGGAAACTGACAGGAACAGTAGCTCCTCTTCAGTCCAATACACCGTACTTGCTGGGAACAGACGCGAGTGCTTTTTGCACTGTGTATGGCAATGGGAGCCCAATAGTGTCTTTCTTTTTCAGAAAACAAATCATGCTTGTAGGCTCAAAAACTGCATGTGATTCAACTCCATTTAGGACTGGGAAACAAACGCTAGCTTGCCTTACAAGAAACACACTCTGCTTTTGAGAAAACAGCACTCTTCTATTCTACTGTGTTTCCTACAGGGCCAGAACAGTGAGCTTGCTCAGAACAAAAGAACTGTGCTTCCTACACACACGGGCCATATCTAGTTCAACTCTGCTTAGGAAACTGACAAGAACAGTAGCTCTGCTTCAGTCCAATACACTGTACTTGCTGGGAACAGATGTGAGTGCTATTTGCACTGTGTATGGCAATGGGAGCGCAAAGGTGACTTTCCTTAGCAGAAAACAACTCATGCTCGTAGGACCAAAAACTGCATGTGATTCAACTCCATTTAGGACTGGGAAAAAACGCTAGCTCGCCTTACGAGAAACACACTCTGCTTTTGACAAAAGAGCACTCTTCTACTCTACTGTGTTTCCTATAGGGCCAAAACAGTGAGCTTGCTCAGAACAAAAGAACTGTGCTTCATACAAATACTGCCATATCTAGTTCAATTCTGCTTAGGAAACTGAAAAGAACAGTAGATCCTCTTCAGTCCAGTACACTGTACTTGCTGGGATCAGACGCAAGTGCTATTTGCACTGTGTATGGCAATGGGAGCGCAATAGTGACTTTCCTTACCAGAAAACAACTCTTGCTCGTAGGATAAGAAACTGCATGTGATTCAACTCCATTTGGGACTGGGAAACAAATGGTAGCTCGCCTTAAAAGAAACACACTCTGCTTCTGAGAAAAGAGCACTCTTCTACTCTACTGTTTTTACTATGGGGTCTGAACAGTGAGCTTGCTCAGAACAAAAGAACTGTGCTTCCAACACACAGGGGCCATATCTAGTTCAACTCTGTTTAGGAAACTGACAAGAACAGTAGCTCCGCTTCAGTCCAATACACTGTACTTGCTGGGAACAGATGCGAGTGCTATTTGCACTGTGTATGGCAATGGGAGCACAATAGTGACTTTCCTTACCAGAAAACAACTCTTGCTCAAAGGACCAAAAACTGCATGTGATTCAACTCCATTTAGGACTGGGAAACAAACGCTAGCTTGCCTTACAGGAAACACACTCTGCTTTTGAGAAAAGAGCACTCTTCTACTCTACTGTGTTTCCCATAGGGCCAGAACAGTGAGCTTGCTCAGAACAAAAGACCTGTGCTTCATACAAACACGGCCATATCTAGTTCAATTCTGCTTAGGAAACTGAAAAGAACAGTAGATCTTCTTCAGTCCAATGCACTGTACATGATGGGAACAGAAGCCAGTGCTATTTGCACTGTGTATGGCAATAGGAGCACAATAGAGACTCTTCTTATCAGAAAACACGTCTTGCTCGTAGGACCAGAAACTGCATGGGATTCATCTCCATTTCTGACTGGGAAACAAACACTAGCTCGCCATACAAGAAACACACTCTGCTTTTGAGAAAAGAGCACTCTTCTACTCTACTGTTTTTCCTATGGTGTCGGAACAGTGAGATTGCTCAGAACAAAAGAACTGTGCTTCCTACACACACGGGCCATATCTAGTTCAACTCTGCTTAGGAAACTGACAAGAACAGTAGCTCTGCTTCAGTCCAATACACTGTACTTGCTGGAACAAATGCGAGTGCTCTTTGCACTGTGTATGGCAATGGGAGCACAATAGTGACATTCCTTACCAGAAAACAACTCTTGCTCGTAAGACCAAAAACTGCATGTGATTCAACTCCATTTAGGACTGGGAAACAAACGCTAGCTCGCCTTACAAAAAACACACTCTGCTTTTGAGAAAAGAGCATTCATCTTCTCTACTGTTTTTCCTATGGGGAAAGAACAGTGAGCTTGCTCAGAACAAAAGACCTGTGCTTTCTACACACAGGGGCCATATCGAGTTCAACTCTGCTTAGGAAACTGACAAGAACAGTAGCTCTAATTCAGTCCAATACACTATACTAGCTGGGAAAAGACGCGAGTGCTATTTGCACTGTGTATGGAAATGGGAGCGCAATAGTGACTTTCCTTACCAGAAAACAACTCTTGCTTGTAGGACCAAAAGCTGCATGTGATTCAACTTCATTTAGGACTGGGAAACAAACGCTAGCTCGCCTTACAAGAAACACACTCTGCTTTTGAGAAAAGACCACTCTTCTACTCTACTGTGTTTCCTATAGGGCCAGAACAGTGAGTTTGCTCAGAACAAAAGAATTGTGCTTCCTACAAATACGGCCATATCTAGTTCAATTCTGCTTAGGAAACTGACAAGAACAGTAGATCCTCTTCAGTCCAATACACTGTACGTGCTGGGAACAGACGCCAGTGCTATTTGCCCTGTGTATGACATGGGAGCGCAATAGTGATTCTTCTTACCAGAAAACAACTCTTGCTCGTAGGACAAGACACTGAATGTGATTCAACCCCATTTAGGACTGGGAAACAAACGCTAGCTCGCCTTACAAGAAACACACTCTGCTTTTGAGAAAGGAGCACTCTTCTACTCTACTGTGTATCCTATGGGGTCTGAACAGTGAGCTTGCTCTGAACAAAAGAACTGTGCTTCCTACATACACGGGCCATATCTAGTTCAACTCTGCTTAGGAAATTGACAAGAACAGTAGCTCCTCTTCAGTCCAATACACTGTACATGCTGGGAACAGACCCCAGTGCTATTTGCCCTCTGAATGACAATGGGAGCGCAATAGTGACTCTTCTTATCAGAAAACACCTCTTGCTCGTAGGACCAGAAACTGCATGGGATTCAACTCCATTTCTGAAAGGGAAACAAACACTAGCTCGCCTTACAAGAAACACACTCTTTTTTTGAGAAAAGAGCACTCTTCTACACTACTGGTTTCCTATAGGGCCAGAACAGTGAGTTTGCTCAGAACAAAAGAACTGTGCTTCCTACACACAAGGGCCATATCTAGTTCAACTCTGCTTAGGAAACTGACAAGAACAGTAGCTCCTCTTCAGTCCAATACACTGTACTTGCTGGGAACAGACGCCAGTGCTATTTGCACTGTGTATGCCAATGGAAGCACAATAGTGACTTTCCTTACCAGAAAACAACTCTTGCTCGTAGGACCAAAAACTGAATGTGATTCAACTCCATTTAGGACTGGGAAACAAACGCTAGCTCGCCTTACAAGAAACACACTCTGCTTTTGAGAAAAGAGCACTCTTCTACTCTACTGTGTTTCCTATGGCCTGCGAACATTGAGCTTGCTCAGAACAAAAGAACTGTGCTTCCTACACACACGGGCCATATCTAGTTCAACTCTGCTTAGGAAACTGACAAGAACAGTAGCTCCTCTTTAGTCCAATACACTGTACTTGCTGGGAACAGACGCGAGTCCTATTTGCACTGTGTATGGCAATGGGACCGCAATAGTGACTTTCCTTACCAGAAAACAACTCTTGCTCGTAGGACCAAAAACTGGATGTGATTCAACTCCATTTCTGACTGGGAAACAATCGCTAGCTCGCCTTACAAGAAACACACTCTGCTTTTGAGAAAAGACCACACTTCTACTCTACTGTGTTTCCTATGGGGTACGAACAGTGAGCTTGCTCAGGACAAAAGAACTTTGCTTCCTACACACACGGGCCATATCTAGTTCAACTCTGCTTAGGAAACTGACAAGAACGGTAGCTCCTCTTCAATCCAATACACTGTACTAGCTGGGAACAGACGCGAGTGCTATTTGCACTGTGTATGGCAACAGGAGCACAATAGTGACTCTTCTTATCAGAAAACAACTCTTGCTCATAGGACCAGAAACTGCATGGGATTCAACTCAATTCTGACTGGGAAACAAACACTAACTCGCCTTACAAGAAACACACTCTGCTTTTGAGGAAAGAGCACTCTTCAACTCTACTGTGTTTCCTATGGGTTCCGAATAGTGAGCTTGCTCAGAACAAAAGAACTGTGCTTCCTACACACAGGGGCCATATCTAGTTCAACTCTGCTTAGGAAACTGACAAGAACAGTAGCTCCTCTTCAGTCCGATACACTGTACTTGCTGGGAACAGACGCGAGTGATATTTGCACTGTGTAAGGCAATGGGAGCACAATAGTGACTTTCCTTACCAGAAAACAACTCTTGTTCATAAGACAGGAAACTTCATGTGATTCAACTCCATTTAGGACTGGGAAACAAATGCTAGCTCGCCTTACATGAAACACACTCTGCCTTTGAGAAAAGAGCACTCTTCTACTCTACTGTGTTTCCTATGGGGTCCGAACAGGGAGCTTGCTCAAAACAAAAGAACTGTGCTTCCTACACACACGGCCATATCTAGTTCAACTGTGCTTAGGAAACTGACAAGAACAGTAGATCCTCTTCCGTCCAATACACTGTACTTGCGGGGATCAGACGCGTGTGCTATTTGCTCTGTGTATGGCAATTGGATCACAATAGTGACTTGACTTACCAGAAAACATCTCTTGCTCGTAGGACAAAAAACTGCATGTGACTCAACTCCATTTAGGACTGGGAAAGAAATGCTAGCTCGACTTCCAAGAAACACACTCTGCTTTTGAGAAAAGAGCACTCTTCTACTCTACTGTGTTTCCTATGGGGTCCAAAGTGTGAGCTTGCTCAGAACAAAAGAACTGTGCTTCCTACACGCACGGACCATATCTAGTTCAATTCTGCTTAGTAAACTGACAAGAACAGTAGCTCCTATTCAGTCCAATACACTGTACTTGCTCGGAAAAGACGCGAGTGCTATTTGCCTTGTAAAGGGCAATGGGAGCGCAATAGTGACTTTCCTTACCAGAAAACAACTCTTGTTCATAGGACCAGAAACTGTATGTGATTCAACTCCATTTAGGACTAGGAAACAAACGCTAGCTCGCCTTACAAAAACACACTCTGCTTTTGAGAAAAGAGCACTCTTCTACTCTACTGTGTTTCCTATGTGTTCCGAAAAGTGAGCTTGCTCAGAACAAAAAAACTGTGCTTCCTACAAACGGCCATATCTAATTCAAGTCTGCTTAGGAACCTGACAAGAACAGTAGATCCTTTTCAGTCTAGTACACTGTAATTGCTGGGAACAGACACAAGTGCTGTTTGTCCTGTGTATGGCAATGGCAGCGCAATAGTGACTCTTCATACCAGAAAACAACTCTTGCTCGTAGGATCAGAAACTGCATGTGATTCAACACCATTTAGGACTGGGAAACAAAAGCTAGCTCACATTACAAGAAACACACTCTGCTTTAGAGAAAAGAGCAGTCTTCTACTCTACTGTGTTTCCTATAGGGCCAGAATAGTGAGCTTGCTCAGAACAAAAGAATTGTGCTTCCTACACATGGGCCATATCTAGTTCAACTCTGCTTAGGAAACTGACAAGAACAGTAGCTCCTCTTCAGTCCGATACACTGTACTTGCTGGGAACAGACGTGAGTGCTATTTGCACTGTGTATGGCAATGGGAGCGCAATAGTGACTTTCCTTTCCAGAAAACATCTCTTGTTCGTAAGACCAGAAACTTCATGTGATTCAACTCCATTTAGGACTGGGAAACAAATGCTAGCTCGCCTTACATGAAACACACTCTGCTTTTGAGAAAAGAGCACTCTTCTACTCTACTGTGTTTCCTATAGGGCCAGAATAGTGAGCTTCCTCAGAACAAAAGAACTGTGCTTCCTACACATGGGCCATATCTAGTTCAACTCTGCTTAGGAAACTGACAAGAACAGTAGCTCCTCTTCTGTCCAATACACTGTACTTGCGGGGAACAGACGCGAGTGCTAATTGCACTGTGTATGGCAATTGGAGCACAATAGTGACTTGACTTACCAGAAAACAACTCTTGCTCGTAGGACAAAAAACTGCATGTGACTCAACTCCATCTAGGACTGGGAAAGAAATGCTAGCTCGACTTCCAAGAAACACACTCTGCTTTTGAGAAAAGAGCACTCTTCTACTCTACTGTGTTTCCTATGGGGTCCAAAGTGTGAGCTTGCTCAGAACAAAAGAACTGTGCTTCCTACACGCACGGATCATATCTAGTTCAATTCTGCTTAGTAAACTGACAAGAACAGTAGCTCCTATTCAGTCCAATACACTGTAATTGCTGGGAAAAGACGCGAGTGCTATTTGCCTTGTAAAGGGCAATGGGAGCGCAATAGTGACTTTCCTTACCAGAAAACAACTCTTTTTCATAGGACCAGAAATTGCATGTGATTCAACTCCATTTAGGACTAGGAAACAAACGCTAGCTCGCCTTACAAAAACACACTCTGCTTTTGAGAAAAGAGCACTCTTCTACTCTACTGTGTTTCCTATGTGTTCCGAAAAGTGAGCTTGCTCAGAACAAAAAAACTGTGCTTCCTACACACGGCCATATCTAGTTCTAGTCTGCTTAGGAACCTGACAAGAACAGTAGATCCTCTTCAGTCCAATAAACTGTACTTGCCTGGAACAGACGCCAGTGCTATTTGTCCTGTGTATGGCAATGGCAGCGCAATAGTGACTCTTCATACCAGAAAACAACTCTTGCTTTTAGGACCAGAAACTGCATGTGATTCAACTCCATTTAGGACTAGGAAACAAACGCTAGCTCGCCTTACAAAAACACACTCTGCTTTTGAGTAAAGATCACTCTTCTACTCTACTGTGTTTCCAATAGGGCCAGAAAAGTGAGCTTGTTCAGAACATAAGAACTGTGCTTCCTACACCCACGGGCCATATCTAGTTCAAATCTGCTTAGGAAACTGACAAGAACAGTAGCTCCTCTTCAGTCCGATACACTGTACTTGCTGGGAATAGACGCGAGAGCTATTTGCACTATGTATGGCAAGGGGAGCGCAAGAGTGACTTTCCTTACCAGAAAACAACTCTTGCTCTTAGGACCAGAAACTACATGAGATTCAACTCCATTTAGGACTGGGAAACAAACGCAAGCTCGCCTTACAAAAAACACACTCTGCTTTTGAGAAAAGAGCACTCTTCTACTCTACTGTGTTTCCAATGGTGTCTGAACAGTGAGCTTGCTCAGAACAAATGAACTGTGCTTCCTACACACACGGCCATATCTAATTCAATTCTGCTTAGGAACCTGACAAGAACAGTAGATCCTCTTCAGTCCAATACACTGTACTTGCGGGGAACAGACGCGAGTGCTATTTGCACTGTGTATGGCAATGGGAGCGCAATAGTGACTTTCCTTACCAGAAAACAACTCTTGCTCGTAAAACCAGAAACTGCATGTGATTCAACTCCATTTAGGACTGGGAAACAAATGCTAGCTCGCCTTACATGAAACACACTCTGCTTTTGAGAAAAGAGCACTCTTCTACTCTACTGTGCTTCCTATGGGGTCCGAACAGTGAGCTTCCTCAGAACAAAAGAACTGTGCTTCCTACACACACGGCCATATCTAGTTCAACTCTGCTTAGGAAACTGACAAGAACACTAGATCCTCTTCAGTCCAATACACTGTACTTGCTGGGAACAGACGCCAGTGCTATTTGTCCTGTGTATGGCAGTTGCAGCGCAATAGTGACTCTTCTTACCAGAAAACAACTCTTGCTCATAGGAACAAAAACTGCATGTGATTCAACTCCATTTAGGACTGGGAAACAAAAGCTAGCTCACCTTACAAGAAACACACTCTGCTTTAGAGAAAAGAGCACTCTTCTACTCTACTGTGTTTCCTATAGGGCCAGAACAGTGAGCTTGCTCAGAACAAAAAAAATGTGCTTCCTACACACGGCCATATCTAGTTCAATTCTGCTTAGGAACCTGACAAGGACAGTAGATCCTCTTCAGTCTAGTACACTGTAATTGCTGGGAACAGACACCAGTGCTGTTTGTCCTGTGTATGGCAATGGCAGCGCAATAGTGACTCTTCATACCAGAAAACAACTCTTGCTTGTAAGATCAGAAACTGCATGTGATTCAACTCCATTTAGGACTGGGAAACAAAAGCTAGCTCACCTTACAAGAAACACACTCTGCTTTAGAGAAAAGAGCACTCTTCTACTCTACTGTGTTTCCTATAGGGCCAGAACAGTGAGCTTGCTCAGAACAAAAGAACTGTGCTTCCTACACACGGGCCATATCTAGTTCAACTCTGCTTAGGAAACTGACAAGAAAAGTAGCTCCTCTTCAGTCCGATACACTGTACTTGCTGGGAACAGACGCGAGTGCTATTTGCACTGTGTATGGCAATGGGAGCACAATAGTGACTTTCCTTACCAGAAAACAACTCTTGCTCGTAAGACTAGAAACTGCATGTGATTCAACTCCATTTAGGACTGGGAAACAAATGCTAGCTCGCCTTACATGAAACACACTCTGCTTTTGAGAAAAGAGCACTCTTCTACTCTACTGTGTTTCCTATGGGGTCCGAACAGTGAGCTTGCTCAGAACAAAAGAACTGTGCTTCCTACACACACGGCCATATCTAGTTCAACTGTGCTTAGGAAACTGACAAGAACAGTAGCTCCTCTTCCGTCCAATACACTGTATTGCGGGGAACAGACGCGAGTGCTATTTGCACTGTGTATGGCAATTGGAGCACAATAGTGACTCGTCTTACCAGAAAACAACTATTGCTCATAGGACAAAAAACTGCATGTGACTCAACTCCATTTAGGACTGGGAAACAAACGCTAGCTCGCCTTACAAGAAACACACTCTGCTTTTGATAAAAGAGCACTCTTCTACTCTACTGTGTTTCCTATGGGGTCCGATCAGTGAGCTTGCTCAGAACAAAAGAACTGTGCTTCCTACACACACGGCCATATCTAGTTCAATTCTGCTTAGGAACCTGACAAAAAGAGTAGATCCTCTTCAGTCCAATGCACTGTACTTGCTGGGAACAGACGCCATTGCTATTTGTCCTGTGTATGGCAATTGCAGCACAATAGTGACTCTTCTTACCAGAAAACAACTCTTGCTCGTAGGACCAGAAACTGCATGTGATTCCACTCCATTTAGGACTGGGAAACAAACTCTAGCTCACTTTACAAGAAACACACTCTGCTTTTGAGAAAAGAGCACTCTTCTACTCTATTGTGTTTCCTATAGGGCAAGAACAGTAAGCTTGTTCAGAACAAAAGAACTGTGCTTCCTACACACATGGACCATATCTAGTTCAACTCTGCTTAGGAAACTGACAAGAACAGTAGCTTCTATTCAGTCCAATACACTGTACATGCTGGGAACAGACGCGAGTGCTATTTGCACTGTATATGGCATTTGGAGAACAATAGTGACTCTTCTTACCAGAAAAAAACTCTTGCTTGTAGAACCAAAAACTGCATGTTATTCAACTCCATTTAGGACTAGGAAACAAACGCTAGCTCGCCTTACAAGAAACACACTCTGCTTTAGAGAAAAGAGCACTCATCTACTCTACTGTGTTTCCTATAGGGCCAGAACAGTAGCTTGCTCAGAATATAAGAACTGTGCTTCCTACACACATGGGCCATAGCTAGTTCAACTCTGCTTAGGAAACTGACAAGAACAGTAGCTCCTCTTCAGTCCGATACACTGTACTTGCTGGGAACAGACTCGAGTGCTATATGCACTGTGTATGGCAATGGGAGCGCAATCGTGACTTTCCTTACCAGAAAACAACTCTTACTCGTAGGTCCAGAAACTGCATGTGTTTCAACGCCATTTAGAACTTGGAAACAAACGCTAGCTCGCCTTACAAGAAACACACTCTGCTTTTGAGAAAAGAGCACTCTTCTACTCTACTGTGTTTCCTAGGGGTCCGAACAGTGAGCTTGCTCAGAACAAAAGAACTGTGCTTCCTACACACACGGCCATATCTAGTTCAATTCTGCTTAGGAACCTGACAAGAACAGTAGATCCTCTTCAGTCCAATACACTGTACTGGCTGCGAACAGAGGCCAGTGCTATTTGTCCTGTGTATGGCAATGGCAGCACAATAGTGACTCTTCTTACCAGAAAACAACTATTGCTCGTAGTACCAGAAACTGCATGGGATTCAACTCCATTTAGGACTGAGAAACAAACGCTAGTTCGCCTTACAAGAAACACACTCTGCTTTAGAGAAAAGAGCACTCTTCTACTCTACTGTGTTTCCTATGGGGTCCAAACAGTGAGCTTGCTCAGAACAAAAGAACTGTGCTTCCTACACACACGGACCATATCTAGTTCAACTCTGCTTAGGAAACTGACAAGAACAGTAACTCCTCTTCAGTCCGATACACTGTACTTGCTGGGAACAGACGCTAGTGCTATTTGCACTGTGTATATCAATCCGAGCGGAATGTGACTTTCATTACCAGAAAACAACTCTTGTTCGTAGGACCAGAAACTGCATGTGACTCAACTCCATTTAGGACTGGAAAACAATCACTAGCTCGCCTTACAAGAAACACACTCTGCTTTAGAGAAAAGAGCACTCTTCTACTCTACTGTGTTTCCTATAGGGCCAGAACAGTGAGCTTGCTCAGAACATAAGAACTGTGCTTCCTAAACACACGGGCCATATCTAGTTCAACTCTGCTTAGGAAACTGACAAGAACAGTAGCTCCTCTTCAGTCCAATACACTGTATTGCTGGGAACAGACGGGAGTGCTAATTGCATTGTATAAGGCATTTGGATCGCAATAGTGACTCTTCTTACCAGAAAACAACTCTTGCTCGTAGGACAAAAAACTGCAAATGACTCAACTCCATTTAGTACTGGGAAACAAATGCGAGCTCATCTTACAAGAAACACACTCTGCTTTAGAGAAAAGAGCACTCTTCTACTCTACTGTGTTTCCTATAGTGCCAGAACAGTGAGCTTGCTCAGAACATAAGAACTGTGCCTCCTAAACACACAGGCCATATCTAGTTCAACTCTGCTTATGAAACTGACAAGAACAGTAGCTCCTCTTCACTCCGATACACTGTACTTGCTTGGAACAGACACATGGGCTATTTGCACTGTGTATTGCAATGGGAGCGCAATAGTGACTTTCCTTAACAGAAAACAACTCTTGCTCATAGGACCAGAAACTGCATGTGATTCTAAACCATTTAGGACTGGGAAACAAATGCTAGCTCGCCTTACAAGAAACACACTCTGCTTTAGAGAAAAGAGCACTCTTCTACTCTACTGTGTTTCCTATGGGGTCCAAACAGTGAGCTTGCTCAGAACAAAAGAACTGTGCTTCCTACACACAAGGACCCTATGTAGTTCAACTCTGCATAGTAAACTGACAAGAACAGTAGCTCCTATTCAGTCAAAAACACTGTACTTGCTGGGAAAAGACGCGAGTGCTATTTGCCTTGTGTAGGGCATTGGGAGCACAATAGTGACTTTCCTTACCAGAAAACAACTCTTGTTCATAGGACCAGAAACTGCATGTAATTCCACTCCATTTAGGACTAGGAAACAAACGCTAGCTCGCCTTACATGAAACACACTCTGCTTTTGAGAAAAGAGCACTCTTCTACTCTACTGTGTTTCCTATAGGGCCAGAACAGGGAACTTGCTCAGAACATAAGAACTGTGCTTCCTACACACACGGGCCATATCTAGTTCAACTCTGCTTAGGAAACTGACAGGAACAGTAGCTCCTCCTCAGTCTGATACACTCTACTTGCTGGGAATAGACGTGAGAGCTATTTGCACTGTGTATGGCAAGGGGAGCGCAATAGTGACTTTCCTTACCAGAAAACAACTCTTGCTCGTAGGACCAGAACCTGCATGTGATTCAACTCCATTTAGGACTGAGAAAGAAACGCTAGCTCGCCTTACCAGAAACATACTCTGCTTTTGTGAAAAGAGCACTCTTCTACTCTACTGTGTTTCCTATGGTGTCCGAACAGTGAGCTTGCTCAGAACAAAAGAACTGTGCTTCCTACACACGGGCCATATCTACTTCAACTCTGCTTAGGAAACTGGCAAGAACAGTAGCTCCTCTTCTGTCCGATACACTGTACTTGCTGGGAACAGACGCCAGTGCTACTTGCACTGTGTATGGCAATGGGAGCGCAATAGTGACTCTTCCTACCATAAAACAACGCTTGCTCGTAAGACTAGAAACTGCATGAGATTCAACTCCATTTAGGACTGGGAAACAAATGCTAGCTCGCCTTACATGAAACACACTCTGCTTTTGAAAAAAGAGCACACTTCTACTCCACTGTGTTTCCTATGGGGTACAAACAGTGAGCTTTCTCAGTACAAAAGAACTGTGCTTCCTACACACATGGACCATATCTAGTTCAACTCTGCTTAGGAAACTGACAAGAACAGTAGCTCCTATTCAGTCCAATACACTGTACTTGCTGGGAACAGACGCGAGTGCTATTTGCATTGTATAAGGCATTTGGATCACAATAGTGACTCTTCTTACCAGAAAACAACTCTTCCTCGTAGGACAAAAAACTGCATGTGACTCAACTACATTTAGGACTGCGAAACAAACGCTAGCTCGCCTTACAAGAAACACACTCTGCTTTTGAGAAAAGAGCACTCTTCTACTCTACTGTGTTTCCTAAGGTGTCCGAAGAGTGAGCTTGCTCAGAACAAAAGAACTGTGCTTTCTACACACACGGCCATATCTAGTTCTATTCTGCTTAGGAACCTGACAAGAACAGTAGATCCTCTTCAGTCCAATACACTGTACTTGCTGGGAACAGACGCCATTGCTATTTGTCCTGTGTATGGAAATGGCAGCACAATAGTGACTCTTCTTACCATAAAACAACTCTTGCTCGTAGGACTAGAAACTGCATGAGATTCAACTCCATTTAGGACTGGGAAACAAACGCTAGCTCGCCTTACAAGAAACACACTCTGCTTTAGAGAAAAGAGCACTCTTCTACTCTACTGTGTTTCCTATAGGGCCAGAACAGTGAGCTTCCACAGAACAAAAGAACTGTGCTTCCTACACACGGGCCATAACTAGTTCAACTCTGCTTAGGAGACTGACAAGAACAGTACCTCCTCTTCAGTCCGATACACTGTACTTGCTGGGAACAGACGCGAGTATTATTTGCACTGTGTATGGCAATGGGAGCGCAATAGTGACTTTCCTTACCAGAAAAAAACTCTTGCTCGTAGGACCAGAAACTGCATGTGATTCAACTCTATTTAGGACTGGGAAACAAATGCTAGCTCGCATTACATGAAACACACTCTGCTTTTGAAAAAAGAGCACACTTCTACTCCACTGTGTTTCCTATGGAGTACAAACAGTGAGCTTGCTCAGAACAAAAGAACTGTGCTTCCTACACACATGGACCATATCTAGTTCCACTCTGCTGAGGAAACTGACAAGAACAGTAGCTCCTATTCAGTCCAATACACTGTAATTGCTGGGAACAGACGCGAGTGCTATTTGCATTGTATAAGGCATTTGGATCGCAATAGTGACTCTTCTACCAGAAAACAACTCTTCCTCGTAAGACAAAAAACTGCATGTGACTCAACTCCATTTAGTACTGGGAAACAAATGCGAGCTCGCCTTACAAGAAACACACTCTGCTTTAGAGAAAAGAGCCCTCATCTACTCTACTGTGTTTCCTATAGTGCCAGAACAGTGAGCTTGCTCAGAACATAAGAACTGTGCCTCCTAAAAACACGGGCCATATCTAGTTCAACTCTGCTTAGGAAACTGACAAGAACAGTAGCTCCTCTTCAGTCTGATACACTGTACTTGCTGGTAACAGACACATGGGCTATTTGCACTGTGTATGGCAATGGGAGCGCAATAGTGACTTTCCTTACCAGAAAACAACTCTTGCTCATAGTACCAGAAACTGCATGTGATTCCACACCATTTAGGACTGGGAAACAAACGATAGCTCGCCTTACAAGAAACACTCTCTGCTTTAGAGAAAAGAGCACTCTTCTAATCTACTGTGTTTCCTAAGGGGTCAAAACAGTGAGCTTGATCAGAACAAAAGAACTGTGCTTCCTACAAACACGGACCATATGTAGTTCAACTCGGCTTAGTAAACTGACAAGAACAGGAGCTCCTATTCAGTCAAAAACACTGTACTTGCTGGGAAAAGACGCAAGTGCTATTTGCCTTGTGTAGGGCAATGGGAGCACAATATTGACTTTCCTTACCAGAAAACAACTCTTGTTCATAGGACCAGAAACTGCATGTGATTCCACTCCATTTAGGACTAGGAAACAAACACTAGCTCGACTTACAAAAACACACTCTGCTTTTGAGAAAAGAGCACTCTTCTACTCTACTGTGTTTCCTATAGGGCCAGAACAGTGAACTTGCTCAGAACATAAGAAATGTGCTTCCTACACACACGGGCCATATCTAGTTCAACTCTGCTTAGGAAACTGACAAGAACAGTAGCTCCTCTTCAGTTTGATACACTGGACTTGCTGGGAACAGACTCGAGAGCTATTTGCACTGTGTATGGCTAGGGGAGCGCAATAGTGACTTTCCTTACCAGAAAACAACTCTTGCTCATAGGACCAGAAACTGCATGTGATTCCACTCCATTTAGGAATGGGAAACAAACGCTAGCTCGCCTTACAAGAAACACACTCTGCTTTAGAGAAAAGAGCACTCTTCTACTCTACTGTGTTTCCTCTGGGGTCCAAACAGTGAGCTTGCTCAGAACAAAAAACTGTGCTTCCTACACACGGATCATATGTAGTTCAACTCTGCTTAGGAAACTGACAAGAACAGTAGCTCCTCTTCAGTGTGATACACAGTATTTGCTGGGAACAGACGTGAGTGCTATTTGCACTGTGTATGGCAATTCGAGCACAATAGTGACTTGTCTTACCAGAAAACAACTCTTGCTCTTAAGACAAAAAACTGCATGTGACTCAACTCCATTTAGGACTGGGAAACAAACTCTAGCTCACCTTACAAGAAACACACTCTGCTGTTGAGAAAAGAGCACTCTTCTACTCTACTGTGTTTCCTGTAGGGCCAGAACAGTGAGCTTGCTCAGAACAAAAGAACTGTGCTTCCTACACACGGCCATATCTAGTTCAATTCTGATTAGGAACCTGACAAGAACAGTAGATCCTCTTCAGTCCAATACACTGTAATTGCTGGGAACAGACGCCAGTGCTATTTGTCTTGTGTATGGCAATGGCAGCGCAATAGTGACTATTCTTACCATAAAACAACTCTTGCTTGTAGGACCAGAAACTGCATGTGATTCAACTGCATTTAGGACTGGGAAACAAACGCTAGCTCGCCTTACAAGAAACACACTCTGCTTTAGAGAAAAGAGTACTCTTCTACTCTACTGTGTTTCCTATGGGGTCCAAACAGTGAGCTTGCTCAGAACAAAAAACTGTGCTTCCTACACACATGGACCATATCTAGTTCAACTCTGCTTAGGAAACTGACAAGAACAGTAGCTCCTCTTCAGTCTGATACACTGTAATTGCTGGGAACAGACGCGAGTGCTATTTGCACTGTGTATGGCAATGGGAGCGCAATAGTGACTTTCCTTACCAGAAAACAACTCTTGCTCGTAGGACCAGAAACTGCATGTGATTCAACTCCATTTAGGATGGGGAAAAAAATGCTAGCTCGCCTTACATGAAACACACTCTGCTTTTGAGAAAAGAGCACTCTTCTACTCTACTGTGTTTCCTATGGGGTACGAACAGTGAGCTTGCTCAGAAAAAAGGAACTGTGATTCCTACACACACGGGCCATATCTAGTTCAACTCTGTTTAGGAAACTGACAAGAACAGTAGCTCCTATTCTGTCCAATACACTGCACTTGCGGGGAACAGCCGCGAGTGCTATTTGCAATGTGTATGGCTATTGGAGCACAATAGTGACTCGTCTTACGAGAAAACAACTCTTGCTCGTAGGACAAAAAACTGCATGTGACTCAACTACATTTAGGACTGGGAAACAAACGCTAGCTCGCCTTACAAGAAACACACTCTGCTGTTGAGAAAAGAGCACTCTTCTGCTCTACTGTGTTTCCTAAGGGTTCCGAACAGTGAGCTTGCTCAGAACAAAAAAACTGTGCTTTCTACACTCGGCCATATCTAGTTCAAGTCTGCTTAGGAACCTGACAAGAACAGTAGATCCTCTTCCATCCAATACACTGTACTTGCTGGGAAAAGACGCCAGTGTTATTTTTCCTGTGTATGGCAATGGCAGCGCAATAGTGACTCTTCTTACCAGAAAACAACTCTTGCTTGTAGGACCACAAACTGCATGTGATTCAACTCCATTTAGGACTGGGAAACAAACGCTAGCTCGCCTTACAAGAAACACCCTCTGCTTTTGCAAAAAGAGCACTCTTCTACTCTACTGTGTTTCCTATGGGGTCCAAACAGTGAGCTTGCTCAGAACAAAGGAACTGTGCTTCCTACACACGCGGGACATATCTCATTCAACTCTGCTTAGGAAACTGACAAGAACAGTAGCTCCTCTTCAGTCCAATACACTGTACTTGCTGGGAACAGACGCGAGTGCTGTTTGCACTGTGTATGGCAATGGGAGCGCAATCGTGACTTTCCTTACCAGAAAACAACTCTTGCTCGTAGGACCAGAAACTGCATGTGATTCAACTCCATTTAGGACTGGGAAACAAACGTTAGCTCGCCTTACAAGAAATACACTCTGCTTTTGAGAAAAAAGCACTCTTCTACTCTACTGTGTTTCCTACAGGGCCAGAACAGTGAGCTTGCTCAGAACAAAAGAACTGTGCTTCCTACACACACGGCCAATCTAGTTCAATTCTGCTTAGGAAACTGACAAGAACAGTAGCTCCTATTCAGTCCAATACACTGTACTTGCTGGGAACAGACGCGAGTGCTATTCGTACTGTGTATGGCAATATGAGCACAATAGTGACTTTTTTTACCAGAAAACAACTCTTGATCATAGGACCGGAAACTGCCTGTGATAGAACTCCATTTAGGACTAGGAAACAAACGCTACCTGCCCTACAAGAAACACACTCTGCTTTTGAGAAAAGAGCACTCTTCTACTCTACTGTGTTTACTATGATGTCCAAACAGTGAGCTTGCTCAGAACAAAAAAACCGTGCTTCCTACACACACCGCCATACCTAATTCAATTCTGCTTAGGAACCTGACAAGAAGAGTAGATCCTCTTCAGTCTAATACACTGTACTGCTGGGAACAGACAACAGTGCTATTTGTCCTGTGTATGGCAATGGCAGCGCAATAGTGACTCTTCTTACCAGAAAACAATTCTTGCTCGTAGGACCAGAAACTGCATGGGATTCAACTCCATTTAGGACTGGGAAACAAACGCTAGCTCGCCTTACAAGAAACACACTCTGCTTTTGAGTAAAGAGCACTCTTCTACTCTACTGTGTTCCCTATGGGGTCCAAACAGTGAGCTTGCTCAGAACAAAACAACTGTGCTTCCTACACACACGGCCATATCTAGTTCAACTCTGCTTAGGAACCTGAGAAGAACAGTAGCTCCTCTTCAGTCCAATACACTGTACTTGCTGGGAACAGACGCGAGTGCTATTTGCACTGTGTATGGCAAATGGAGCACAATAGTGACTCGTCTTACCAGAAAACAATTCTTGCTCATAGGACAAAAAACTGCATGTGACTCAACTCCATTTAGGACTGGGAAACAAACTCTAGCTCGCCTTACAAGAAACACACTCTGCTTTTGAGATAAGAGCACTCTTCTACTCTACTGTGTTTCCTGTAGGGCCAGAACAGTGAGCTTGCTCAGAACAAAAGAACTGTGCTTCCTACACACACGGCCATATCTAGTTCAATTCTGCTTAGGAACCTGAACAAGAACAGTAGATACTCTTCTGTCCAATACACTGTACTTGCAGGGAACAGACGCCAGTGCTATTTGTCCTGTGTATGGCAATGTCAGTGCAATAGTGACTCTTCTTACCATAAAACAACTCTTGCTCGTAGGACCAGAAACTGCATGTGATTCAACTCCATTTAGGACTGGGAAACAAACGCTAGCTCGCCTTACAAGAAACACACTCTGCTTTAGAGAAAAGAGCACTCTTCTACTCTACTGTGTTTCCTATAGGGCCAGAACAGTGAGCTTGCTCAGAACTAAAACAACTGTGCTTCCTACACACACTGGCCATATCTAGTTCAACTCTGCTTAGGAAACTGACAAGAACAGTAGCTCCTCTTCAGTCCAATACACTGTACTTGCTGGGAACAGACGCGAGTGCTATTTGCACTGTGTATGGCAATGGGAGCACAATAGTGACTTTCCTTACCAGAAAACAACTCTTGCTCGTAGGACCAGAAACTGTATGTGATTCAACTCCATTTAGCACTGGGAAACAAATGCTAACTCGCCTTACAAGAAACACAATCTGCTTTAGAGAAAAGAGCACTCTTCCACTCTACTGTGTTTCCTATGGGGTCCGAACAGTGAGCTTGCTCAGAACAAAAAAAAACTGTGCTTCCTACACACACTGCCATATCTAGTTCAATTCTTCTTAGGTACCTGACAAGAACAGTAGATCCTCTTCAGTCCAATACACTGTACTTGCTGGGAACAGACGCCAGTGCTATTTGTCCTGTGTATGGCAATGGGAGCACAATAGTGACTCTTCTTACCAGAAAACAACTCTTGCTCGTAGGACCAGAAACTGCATGTGATTCAACTCCATTTAGGACTGGGAAACAAACACTAGTTCGCCTTACAAGAAACACACTCTGCTTTTGAGAAAAGAGCACTCTTCTACTCTACTGTGTTTCCTATGGGGTCCAAACAGTGAGCTTGCTGGGAACAAAAAACTGTGCTTCCTACACACGGACCATATCTAGTTCAACTCTGATTAGGCAACTGACAAGAAAAGTAGCTCCTCTTCAGTCTGATACACTGTAATTGCTGGGAACAGACGCGAGTGCTATTTGCACTGTGTATGTCAATGGGAGCACAATAGTGACTTTCCTTACCAGAAAAAAACTCTTGCTCATAGGACCAGAAACTGCATGTGATTCAACTCCATTTAGGACCGGGAAACAAATGCTAGCTCGCCTTACATGAAACACACTCTGCTTTTGAGAAAAAAACACTCTTCTACTCTACTGTGTTTCCTATGGGGTCCAAACAGTGAGCTTGCTCAGAACAAAACAACTGTGCTTCCTACACACACGGACCATATCTAGTTCAACTCTGCTTAGGAAACTGACAAGAACAGTAGCTCCTCTTCAGTCCAATACACTGTACTTGCTGGGAACAGACGCGAGTGCTATTTGCACTGTGTATGGCAATTGGATCACAATAGTGACTCGTCTTACCAAAAAAAAACTCTTGCTCGTAGGATAAAAAACTGCATGTGACTCAACTCCATTTAGGACTGGGAACCAAAAGCTAGCTCGCCTTCCAAGAAACACACTCTGCTTTTGAGAAAAGAGCACTCTTCTACTCTAGTCTGTTGCCTATGGGTTCCGAACACTGAGCTTGATCAGAACCAAAAAAACTGTGTTTTCTACACACGGCCATATCTAGTTCAAGTCTGCTTAGGTACCTCACAAGAACAGTAGATACTCTTCCATCCAATACACTGTACTTGCGGGGAAAAGACGCCAGTGTTATTTGTCCTGTGTATGGCAATGGCAGCGCAATAGTGACTCTTCTTACCAGAACACAACTCTTGCTCGTAGGACCAGAAACTGCATGTGATTCAACTCCATTTAGGACTGGGAAACAAACACTAGCTCGCCTTACAAGAAACACACTCTGCTTTTGAGAAAAGAGCACCCTTCTACTCTACTGTGTTTCCTATGGGGTCCAAACAGTGAGCTTGCTCAGAACAAAAAACTGTGTTTCCTACACACGGGCCATATCTCGTTCAACTCTGCTTAGGAAACTGACAAGAACAGTAGCTCCTCTTCAGTCCGATACACTGTACTTGCTGGGAACAGACGCCAGTGCTATTTGTCCTGTGTATGGCAATGGCAGCGCATTAGTGACTCTTCTTACCATAAAACAACTCTTGCTCGTAGGACTAGAAACTGCATGTGATTCAACTCCATTTAGGACTGGGAAACAAACGCTAGCTTGCCTTACAAGAAACACACTCTGCTTTAGAGAAAAGAGCACTCTTCTACTCTACTGTGTTTCCCTTGGGGTCCAAACAGTGAGCTTGCTCAGAACAAAACAACTGTGCTTCCTACACACACGGACCATATGTAGTTCAACTCTGCTTAGGAAACTGACATGAACAGTAGCTCCTCTTCAGTCCGATACACTGTACTTGCTGGGAACAGACGTGAGTGCTATTTGCACAGTATGGCAATGGAAGCACAACAGTGACTTTCCTTACCAGAAAACAACTCTTGCTCGTTGGACCAGAAACTGCGTGTGATTCAACTCCATTTAGGACTGGGAAACAAACGTAGCTCGCCTTACAAGGAATACACTCTGCTTTTGAGAAAAGAGCACTCTTATACTCTACTGTGTTTCCTGTAGGGCCAGAACAGTGAGCTTGCTCAGAACAAAAGAACTGTGCTTCCTACACACGGACATATCTAGTTCAATTCTGCTTAGGAACCTGACAAGAACAGTAGATTCTCTTCAGTCCAATACACTGTACGGGCTGGGAACAGACGCCAGTGCTATTTGTCCTGTGTACGGCAATGGCAGCGCAATAGTGACTCTTCTTACCATAAAACAACTCTTGATCGTAGGACCAGAAACTGCATGTGATTCAACTCCATTTAGGACTGGGAAATAAACGCTAGCTCGCCTTACAAGAAAGACACTCTGCTTTAGAGAAAAGAGCACTTTTCTACTCTACTGTGTTTTCTATAGGGCCAGAACAGTGAGCTTGCTCAGAACAAAAGAACTGTGCTTCCTTCACACACTGGCCATATCTAGTTCAACTCTGCTTAGGAAACTGACAAGAACAGTAGCTCCTATTCAGTCCGATACACTGTACTTGCTGGGAACAGATGCGAGTGCTATTTGCACTGTGTATGGCATTTGGAGCACAATAGTGACTCTTCTTACCAGAAAACAACTCTTGCTCGTAGTACCAAAAACTGCCTGTGACTCAAATCCATTTTGGACTGGGAAACAAACCCGAGCTCGTCTTACAAGAAACACACTCTGCTTTAGAGAAAAGAGCACTCTTCTACTCTACTGTGTTTCCTGTAGGGCCAGAACAGTGAGCTTGCTCAGAACAAAAAAAAAACTGTGCTTCCTACACACTGCCATATCTAGTTCAATTCTTCTTAGGAACCTGACAAGAACAGTAGATCCTCTTCAGTCCAATACACTGTACTTGCTGGGAACAGACGCCAGTGCTATTTGTCCTGTGTATGGCAATGGCAGCGCAATAGTGACTCTTCTTACCAGAAAACAACTCTTGCAAGTAGGACCAGAAACTGCATGTGATTCAACTCCATTTAGGACTGGGAAACAAACACTAGCTTGCCTTACAAGAAACACACTCTGCTTTTGAGAAAAGAGCACTCTTCTACTCTACTGTGTTTCCTATGGGGTCCAAACAGTGAGCTTGCTGGGAACAAAAAACTGTGCTTCCTACACACGGACCATATCTAGTTCAACTCTGATTAGGCAACTGACAAGAAAAGTAGCTCCGCTTCAGTCTGATACACTGTAATTGCTGGGAACAGACGCGAGTGCTATTTGCACTGTGTATGTCAATGGAAGCACAATAGTGACTTTCCTTACCAGAAAACAACTCTTGCTCATAGGACAAGAAACTGCATGGGATTCAACTCCATTTAGGACTGGGAAACAAATGCTAGCTGGCCTTACATGAAACACACTCTGCTTTTGAGAAAAAAACACTCTTCTACTCTACTGTGTTTCCTATGGGGTCCAAACAGTGAGCTTGCTCAGAACAAAACAACTGTGCTTCCTACACACACGGACCATATCTAGTTCAACTCTGCTTAGGAAACTGACAAGAACAGTAGCTCCTCTTCAGTCCAATACACTGTACTTGCTGGGAACAGACGCGAGTGCTATTTGCACTGTGTATGGCAATTGGATCACAATAGTGACTCTTCTTAACAGAAAGCAACTCTTGCTCATAGGACAAAAAACTGCATGTGACTCAACTCCATTTAGGTCTGGGAAACAAACTCTAGCTCGCCTTACAAGAAACACACTCTTCTTTTGAGAAAAGAGCACTCTTCTACTCTACTGTGTTTCCTGTAGGGCCAGAACAGTGAGCTTGCTGAGAACAAAAGAACTGTGCTTCCTACACACACGGCCATATCTAGTTCAATTCTGATTAGGAACCTGACAAGAACAGTAGATCCTCTTCAGTCCAATACACTGTAATTGCTGGGAACAGAAGCCTGTGCTATTTGTCCTGTGTATGGCAATGGCAGCACAATAGTGACTATTCTTACCATAAAACAACTCTTGCTCGTAGGACCAGAAACTGCATGTGATTCAACTCCATTTAGGACTGGGAAACAAACGCTAGCTCGCCTTACAAGAAAGACACTCTGCTTTAGAGAAAAGAGCACTTTTCTACTCTACTGTGTTTTCTATAGGGCCAGAACAGTGAGCTTGCTCAGAACAAAAGAACTGTGCTTCCTTCACACACTGGCCATATCTAGTTCAACTCTGCTTAGGAAACTGACAAGAACAGTAGGTCCTCTTCAGTCCAATACACTGTACTTGCGGGAAACAGACGCGAGTGCTATTTGCACTGTGCATGGCTATTGGAGCACAATAGTGACTCGTCTTACCAAAAAAAAAATTTTGCTCGTAGGATAAAAAACTGCATGTGACTCAACTCCATTTAGGACTGGGAACCAAACGCTAGATCGCCTTCCAAGAAACACACTCTGCTTTTGAGAAAAGAGCACTCTTCTACTCTACTCTGTTGCCTATGGGTTCCGAACAGTGAGCTTGATCAGAACCAAAAAAACTGTGCTTTCTACACACGGCCATATCTAGTTCAAGTCTGCTTAGGTACCTGACAAGAACAGTAGATACTCTTCCATCCAATACACTGTACTTGCGGGGAAAAGACGCCAGTGTTATTTGTCCTGTGTATGGCAATGGCAGCGCAATAGTGACTCTTCTTACCAGAACACAACTCTTGCTCGTAGGACCAGAAACTGCATGTGATTCAACTCCATTTTGGACTGGGAAACAAACACTAGCTCGCCTTACAAGAAACACACTCTGCTTTTGAGAAAAGAGCACCCTTCTACTCTACTGTGTTTCCTATGGGGTCCAAACAGTGAGCTTGCTCAGAACAAAAAACTGTGTTTCCTACACACGGGTCATATCTCGTTCAACTCTGCTTAGGAAACTGACAAGAACAGTAGCTCCTCTTCAGTCCGATACACTGTACTTGCTGGGAACAGACGCGAGTGCTATTTGTACTGAGTATGGCAAATGGAGCGCAATTGCGACATTCCTTACCAGAAAACAACTCTTGCGCGTACAACCAGAAACTGCATGTGATTCAACTCCATTTAGGACTGGGAAACAAACGCTAGATTGCCTTACGAAAAACACACTCTGCTTTTGAGAAAAGAGCACTCTTCTACTCTATTGTGTTTCCTATGGGGTCCGAACAGTGAGCTTGCTCAGAACAAAAGAACTGTGCTTCCTACACACACGGACATTTCTAGTTCAATTCTGCTTAGGAACCTGACAAGAGCAGTAGATCCTCTTCATTCCAATACACTGTACTTGCTGGGAACAGACGCCAGTGCTATTTGTCCTGTGTATGGCAATGGCAGCGCATTAGTGACTCTTCTTACCATAAAACAACTCTTGCTCGTAGGACTAGAAACTGCATGTGATTCAACTCCATTTAGGACTGGGAAACAAACGCTAGCTTGCCTTACAAGAAACACACTCTGCTTTAGAGAAAAGAGCACTCTTCTACTCTACTGTGTTTCCCTTGGGGTCCAAACAGTGAGCTTGCTCAGAACAAAACAACTGTGCTTCCTACACACACGGACCATATGTAGTTCAACTCTGCTTAGGAAACTGACATGAACAGTAGCTCCTCTTCAGTCCGATACACTGTACTTGCTGGGAACAGACGCCAGTGCTATTTGTCCTGTGTATGGCAATGGCAGCGCAACAGTGACTATTCTTACCATAAAACAACTCTTGCTCGTAGGACCAGAAACTGCATGTGATTCCACTCCATTTATGACTGGGAAACAAACTCTAGCTCGCCTTACAAGAAACACACTCTGCTTTTGAGAAAAGAGCACTCTTCTACTCTACTGTGTTTCCTGTAGGGCCAGAACAGTGAGCTTGCTCAGAACAAAAGAACTGTGCTTCCTACACACGGCCATATCTAGTTCAATTCTGCTTAGGAACCTGACAAGAACAGTAGATTCTCTTCAGTCCAATACACTGTACGTGCTGGGAACAGACGCCAGTGCTATTTGTCCTGTGTATGGCAATGGCAGCGCAATAGTGACTCTTCTTACCATAAAACAACTCTTGATCATAGGACCAGAAACTGCATGTGATTCAACTCCATTTAGGACTGGGAAATAAACGCTAGCTCGCCTTACAAGAAACACACTCTGCTTTAGAGAAAAGAGCACTCTTCTACTCTACTGTGTTTCCTATAGGTCCAGAACAGTGAGCTTGCTCAGAACAAAAGAACTGTGCTTCCGACACACGGGCCACATCTAGTTCAACTCTGCTTAGGAAACTGACAAGAACAGTAGCTCCTATTCAGTCCGATACACTGTACTTGCTGGGAACAGACGCGAGTGCTATTTGCACTGTGTATGGCATTTGGAGCACAATAGTGACTCTTCTTACCAGAAAACAACTCTTGCTCGTAGTACCAAAAACTGCCTGTGACTCAAATCCATTTTGGACTGGGAAACTAACCCGAGCTCGTCTTACAAGAAACACACTCTGCTTTAGAGAAAAGAGCACTCTTCTACTCTACTGTGTTTCCTGTAGGGCCAGAACAGTGAGCTTGCTCAGAACATAATAACTGTGCTTCCTAGACACACGGGCCATATCTAGTTCAACTCTGCTTAGGAAACTGACAAGAACAGTAGCTCCTCTTCAGTCCAATATACTGTACTTGCTGGGAACAGACGGGAGTGCTATTTGCACTGTGTATGGCAACGGGAGCGCAATAGTGACTTTCCTTACCAGAAAACAACTCTTGCAAGTAGGACCAGAAACTGCATGTGATTCAACTCCATTTAGGACTGGGAAACAAACGCTAGCTCGCCTTACAAGAAACACACTCTGCTTCAGAGAAAAGAGCACTCTTCTACTCTACTGTGTTTCCAATGGGGTCCAAACAGTGAGGTTGCTCAGAACAAAAGAACTGTGCTTCCTACACACACGGCCATATCTAGTTCAATTCTGCTTAGGAACCTGACAAGAACAGTAGATCCTATTCATTCCAGTACACTGTACTTGCTGGGAACAGACGCATGTGCTATTTGTCCTGTGTATGGCAATGGCAGCGCAATAGTGACTATTCTTACCATAAAACAACTCTTGCTCGTAGGTCCAGACACTGCATGTGATTCCACTCCATTTAGGACTGGGAAACAAACGCTAGCTCGCCTTACAAGAAACACACTCTGCTTTAGAGAGAAGAGCACTCTTCTACTCTACTGTGTTTTTTATGGGGCCCAAACAGTGAGCTTGGTCAGAACAAAGAACTGTGCTTCCTACACACACCGACCATATGTAGTTCAACTCTGCTTAGGAAACTGACAAGAACAGTAGCTCCTCTTCAGTCCGATACACTGTACTTGCTGGGAACAGACGTGAGTGCTATTTGCACTGTGTATGGCAATGGGAGCACAATAGTGAATTTCCTTACCAGAAAACATCTCTTGCTCGTAGTACCAGAAACTGCATGTGATTCAACTCCATTTGGGACTGGGAAACAAATGCTAGCTCGCCTTACAAGAAACACACTCTGCTTTTGAGAAAAGAGCACTCTTCTACTCTACTGTGTTTCCTATGGGGTCCAAACAGTGAGCTTGCTCAGAACAAAAGAACTGTGCTTCCTACACACATGGGCCATATCTAGTTCAACTCTGCTTAGGAAACTGACAAGAACAGTAGCTCCTATTCAGTCCAATACACTGTACTTGCTGGGAACAGACGCAAGTGCTATTTGCACTGTGTATGGCGTTTTTAGCACAATAGTGACTCTTCTTACCAGAAAACAACTCTTGCTCGTTGCACCAAAAACTGCATGAGACTCAACTCCATTTAGGACTGGGAAACAAACGCGAGCTCGCCTTACAAGAAACACACTCTGCTTTAGAGAAAAGAGCACTCTTCTACTCTACTGCGTTCCATATATGGCCAGAACAGTGAGCTTGCTCAGAACATAATAACTGTGCTTCCTAAACACACTGGCCATATCTAGTTCCACTCTGCTTAGGAAACTGACAAGAACAGTAGCTCCTCTTAAATCTGATACACTGTATTGCTGAGAAAAGACGCGAGTGCTATTTGCACTGTGTATGGCAAAGGGAGCACAATAGTGACTTTCCTTATCAGAAAACAACTCTTGCTCTTAGGACCAGAAACTGCAATTGATTCAACTCCATTTAGGACTGGGAAAAAAATGCGAGCTCATCTTACAAGAAACACACTCTGCTTTAGAGAAAAGAGCACTCTTCTACTCTACTGTGTTTCCTATAGTGCCAGAACAGTGAGCTTGCTCAGAACATAAGAACTGTGCCTCCTAAACACACAGGCCATATCTAGTTCAACTCTGCTTAGGAAACTGACAAGAACAGTAGCTCCTCTTCACTCTGATACACTGTACTTGCTTGGAACAGACACATGGGCTATTTGCACTGTGTATTGCAATGGGAGCGCAATAGTGACTTTCCTTAACAGAAAACAACTCTTGCTCATAGGACCAGAAACTGCATGTGATTCCAAACCATTTAGGACTGGGAAACAAATGCTAGCTCGCCTTACAAGAAACACACTCTGCTTTAGAGAAAAGAGCACTCTTCTACTCTACTGTGTTTCCTATGGGGTCCAAACAGTGAGCTTGCTCAGAACAAAAGAACTGTGCTTCCTACACACAAGGACCATATGTAGTTCAACTCTGCATAGTAAACTGACAAGAACAGTAGCTCCTATTCAGTCAAAAACACTGTACTTGCTGGGAAAAGACGCGAGTGCTATTTGCCTTGTGTAGGGCATTGGGAGCACAATAGTGACTTTCCTTACCAGAAAACAACTCTTGTTCATAGGACCAGAAACTGCATGTAATTCCACTCCATTTAGGACTAGGAAACAAACGCTAGCTCGCCTTACATGAAACACACTCTGCTTTTGAGAAAAGAGCACTCTTCTACTCTACTGTGTTTCCTATAGGGCCAGAACAGTGAACTTGCTCAGAACATAAGAACTGTGCTTCCTACACACACGGGCCATATCTAGTTCAACTCTGCTTAGGAAACTGACAGGAACAGTAGCTCCTCCTCAGTCTGATACACTCTACTTGCTGGGAATAGACGCGAGAGCTATTTGCACTGTGTATGGCAAGGGGAGCGCAATAGTGACTTTCCTTACCAGAAAACAACTCTTGCTCGTAGGACCAGAACCTGCATGTGATTCAACTCCATTTAGGACTGAGAAAGAAACGCTAGCTCGCCTTACCAGAAACATACTCTGCTTTTGTGAAAAGAGCACTCTTCTACTCTACTGTGTTTCCTATGGTGTCCGAACAGTGAGCTTGCTCAGAACAAAAGAACTGTGCTTCCTACACACGGGCCATATCTACTTCAACTCTGCTTAGGAAACTGGCAAGAACAGTAGCTCCTCTTCTGTCCGATACACTGTACTTGCTAGGAACAGACGCCAGTGCTACTTGCACTGTGTATGGCAATGGGAGCGCAATAGTGACTCTTCCTACCATAAAACAACGCTTGCTCGTAGGACTAGAAACTGCATGAGATTCAACTCCATTTAGGACTGGGAAACAAATGCTAGCTCGCCTTACATGAAACACACTCTGCTTTTGAAAAAAGAGCACACTTCTACTCCACTGTGTTTCCTATGGGGTACAAACAGTGAGCTTTCTCAGTACAAAAGAACTGTGCTTCCTACACACATGGACCATATCTAGTTCAACTCTGCTTAGGAAACTGACAAGAACAGTAGCTCCTATTCAGTCCAATACACTGTACTTGCTGGGAACAGACGCGAGTGCTATTTGCATTGTATAAGGCATTTGGATCACAATAGTGACTCTTCTTACCAGAAAACAACTCTTCCTCGTAGGACAAAAAACTGCATGTGACTCAACTACATTTAGGACTGCGAAACAAACGCTAGCTCGCCTTACAAGAAACACACTCTGCTTTTGAGAAAAGAGCACTCTTCTACTCTACTGTGTTTCCTAAGGTGTCCGAAGAGTGAGCTTGCTCAGAACAAAAGAACTGTGCTTTCTACACACACGGCCATATCTAGTTCTATTCTGCTTAGGAACCTGACAAGAACAGTAGATCCTCTTCAGTCCAATACACTGTACTTGCTGGGAACAGACGCCATTGCTATTTGTCCTGTGTATGGAAATGGCAGCACAATAGTGACTCTTCTTACCATAAAACAACTCTTGCTCGTAGGACTAGAAACTGCATGAGATTCAACTCCATTTAGGACTGGGAAACAAACGCTAGCTCGCCTTACAAGAAACACACTCTGCTTTAGAGAAAAGAGCACTCTTCTACTCTACTGTGTTTCCTATAGGGCCAGAACAGTGAGCTTCCACAGAACAAAAGAACTGTGCTTCCTACACACGGGCCATAACTAGTTCAACTCTGCTTAGGAGACTGACAAGAACAGTACCTCCTCTTCAGTCCGATACACTGTACTTGCTGGGAACAGACGCGAGTATTATTTGCACTGTGTATGGCAATGGGAGCGCAATAGTGACTTTCCTTACCAGAAAAAAACTCTTGCTCGTAGGACCAGAAACTGCATGTGATTCAACTCTATTTAGGACTGGGAAACAAATGCTAGCTCGCATTACATGAAACACACTCTGCTTTTGAAAAAAGAGCACACTTCTACTCCACTGTGTTTCCTATGGAGTACAAACAGTGAGCTTGCTCAGAACAAAAGAACTGTGCTTCCTACACACATGGACCATATCTAGTTCCACTCTGCTGAGGAAACTGACAAGAACAGTAGCTCCTATTCAGTCCAATACACTGTAATTGCTGGGAACAGACGCGAGTGCTATTTGCATTGTATAAGGCATTTGGATCGCAATAGTGACTCTTCTACCAGAAAACAACTCTTCCTCGTAAGACAAAAAACTGCATGTGACTCAACTCCATTTAGTACTGGGAAACAAATGCGAGCTCGCCTTACAAGAAACACACTCTGCTTTAGAGAAAAGAGCCCTCATCTACTCTACTGTGTTTCCTATAGTGCCAGAACAGTGAGCTTGCTCAGAACATAAGAACTGTGCCTCCTAAAAACACGGGCCATATCTAGTTCAACTCTGCTTAGGAAACTGACAAGAACAGTAGCTCCTCTTCAGTCTGATACACTGTACTTGCTGGTAACAGACACATGGGCTATTTGCACTGTGTATGGCAATGGGAGCGCAATAGTGACTTTCCTTACCAGAAAACAACTCTTGCTCATAGTACCAGAAACTGCATGTGATTCCACACCATTTAGGACTGGGAAACAAACGATAGCTCGCCTTACAAGAAACACTCTCTGCTTTAGAGAAAAGAGCACTCTTCTAATCTACTGTGTTTCCTAAGGGGTCAAAACAGTGAGCTTGATCAGAACAAAAGAACTGTGCTTCCTACAAACACGGACCATATGTAGTTCAACTCGGCTTAGTAAACTGACAAGAACAGGAGCTCCTATTCAGTCAAAAACACTGTACTTGCTGGGAAAAGACGCAAGTGCTATTTGCCTTGTGTAGGGCAATGGGAGCACAATATTGACTTTCCTTACCAGAAAACAACTCTTGTTCATAGGACCAGAAACTGCATGTGATTCCACTCCATTTAGGACTAGGAAACAAACACTAGCTCGACTTACAAAAACACACTCTGCTTTTGAGAAAAGAGCACTCTTCTACTCTACTGTGTTTCCTATAGGGCCAGAACAGTGAACTTGCTCAGAACATAAGAAATGTGCTTCCTACACACACGGGCCATATCTAGTTCAACTCTGCTTAGGAAACTGACAAGAACAGTAGCTCCTCTTCAGTTTGATACACTGGACTTGCTGGGAACAGACTCGAGAGCTATTTGCACTGTGTATGGCTAGGGGAGCGCAATAGTGACTTTCCTTACCAGAAAACAACTCTTGCTCATAGGACCAGAAACTGCATGTGATTCCACTCCATTTAGGAATGGGAAACAAACGCTAGCTCGCCTTACAAGAAACACACTCTGCTTTAGAGAAAAGAGCACTCTTCTACTCTACTGTGTTTCCTCTGGGGTCCAAACAGTGAGCTTGCTCAGAACAAAAAACTGTGCTTCCTACACACGGATCATATGTAGTTCAACTCTGCTTAGGAAACTGACAAGAACAGTAGCTCCTCTTCAGTGTGATACACAGTATTTGCTGGGAACAGACGTGAGTGCTATTTGCACTGTGTATGGCAATTCGAGCACAATAGTGACTTGTCTTACCAGAAAACAACTCTTGCTCTTAAGACAAAAAACTGCATGTGACTCAACTCCATTTAGGACTGGGAAACAAACTCTAGCTCACCTTACAAGAAACACACTCTGCTGTTGAGAAAAGAGCACTCTTCTACTCTACTGTGTTTCCTGTAGGGCCAGAACAGTGAGCTTGCTCAGAACAAAAGAACTGTGCTTCCTACACACGGCCATATCTAGTTCAATTCTGATTAGGAACCTGACAAGAACAGTAGATCCTCTTCAGTCCAATACACTGTAATTGCTGGGAACAGACGCCAGTGCTATTTGTCTTGTGTATGGCAATGGCAGCGCAATAGTGACTATTCTTACCATAAAACAACTCTTGCTTGTAGGACCAGAAACTGCATGTGATTCAACTGCATTTAGGACTGGGAAACAAACGCTAGCTCGCCTTACAAGAAACACACTCTGCTTTAGAGAAAAGAGTACTCTTCTACTCTACTGTGTTTCCTATGGGGTCCAAACAGTGAGCTTGCTCAGAACAAAAAACTGTGCTTCCTACACACATGGACCATATCTAGTTCAACTCTGCTTAGGAAACTGACAAGAACAGTAGCTCCTCTTCAGTCTGATACACTGTAATTGCTGGGAACAGACGCGAGTGCTATTTGCACTGTGTATGGCAATGGGAGCGCAATAGTGACTTTCCTTACCAGAAAACAACTCTTGCTCGTAGGACCAGAAACTGCATGTGATTCAACTCCATTTAGGATGGGGAAAAAAATGCTAGCTCGCCTTACATGAAACACACTCTGCTTTTGAGAAAAGAGCACTCTTCTACTCTACTGTGTTTCCTATGGGGTACGAACAGTGAGCTTGCTCAGAAAAAAGGAACTGTGATTCCTACACACACGGGCCATATCTAGTTCAACTCTGTTTAGGAAACTGACAAGAACAGTAGCTCCTATTCTGTCCAATACACTGCACTTGCGGGGAACAGCCGCGAGTGCTATTTGCAATGTGTATGGCTATTGGAGCACAATAGTGACTCGTCTTACGAGAAAACAACTCTTGCTCGTAGGACAAAAAACTGCATGTGACTCAACTACATTTAGGACTGGGAAACAAACGCTAGCTCGCCTTACAAGAAACACACTCTGCTGTTGAGAAAAGAGCACTCTTCTGCTCTACTGTGTTTCCTAAGGGTTCCGAACAGTGAGCTTGCTCAGAACAAAAAAACTGTGCTTTCTACACTCGGCCATATCTAGTTCAAGTCTGCTTAGGAACCTGACAAGAACAGTAGATCCTCTTCCATCCAATACACTGTACTTGCTGGGAAAAGACGCCAGTGTTATTTTTCCTGTGTATGGCAATGGCAGCGCAATAGTGACTCTTCTTACCAGAAAACAACTCTTGCTTGTAGGACCACAAACTGCATGTGATTCAACTCCATTTAGGACTGGGAAACAAACGCTAGCTCGCCTTACAAGAAACACCCTCTGCTTTTGCAAAAAGAGCACTCTTCTACTCTACTGTGTTTCCTATGGGGTCCAAACAGTGAGCTTGCTCAGAACAAAGGAACTGTGCTTCCTACACACGCGGGACATATCTCATTCAACTCTGCTTAGGAAACTGACAAGAACAGTAGCTCCTCTTCAGTCCAATACACTGTACTTGCTGGGAACAGACGCGAGTGCTGTTTGCACTGTGTATGGCAATGGGAGCGCAATCGTGACTTTCCTTACCAGAAAACAACTCTTGCTCGTAGGACCAGAAACTGCATGTGATTCAACTCCATTTAGGACTGGGAAACAAACGTTAGCTCGCCTTACAAGAAATACACTCTGCTTTTGAGAAAAAAGCACTCTTCTACTCTACTGTGTTTCCTACAGGGCCAGAACAGTGAGCTTGCTCAGAACAAAAGAACTGTGCTTCCTACACACACGGCCAATCTAGTTCAATTCTGCTTAGGAAACTGACAAGAACAGTAGCTCCTATTCAGTCCAATACACTGTACTTGCTGGGAACAGACGCGAGTGCTATTCGTACTGTGTATGGCAATATGAGCACAATAGTGACTTTTTTTACCAGAAAACAACTCTTGATCATAGGACCGGAAACTGCCTGTGATAGAACTCCATTTAGGACTAGGAAACAAACGCTACCTGCCCTACAAGAAACACACTCTGCTTTTGAGAAAAGAGCACTCTTCTACTCTACTGTGTTTACTATGATGTCCAAACAGTGAGCTTGCTCAGAACAAAAAAACCGTGCTTCCTACACACACCGCCATACCTAATTCAATTCTGCTTAGGAACCTGACAAGAAGAGTAGATCCTCTTCAGTCTAATACACTGTACTGCTGGGAACAGACAACAGTGCTATTTGTCCTGTGTATGGCAATGGCAGCGCAATAGTGACTCTTCTTACCAGAAAACAATTCTTGCTCGTAGGACCAGAAACTGCATGGGATTCAACTCCATTTAGGACTGGGAAACAAACGCTAGCTCGCCTTACAAGAAACACACTCTGCTTTTGAGTAAAGAGCACTCTTCTACTCTACTGTGTTCCCTATGGGGTCCAAACAGTGAGCTTGCTCAGAACAAAACAACTGTGCTTCCTACACACACGGCCATATCTAGTTCAACTCTGCTTAGGAACCTGAGAAGAACAGTAGCTCCTCTTCAGTCCAATACACTGTACTTGCTGGGAACAGACGCGAGTGCTATTTGCACTGTGTATGGCAAATGGAGCACAATAGTGACTCGTCTTACCAGAAAACAATTCTTGCTCATAGGACAAAAAACTGCATGTGACTCAACTCCATTTAGGACTGGGAAACAAACTCTAGCTCGCCTTACAAGAAACACACTCTGCTTTTGAGATAAGAGCACTCTTCTACTCTACTGTGTTTCCTGTAGGGCCAGAACAGTGAGCTTGCTCAGAACAAAAGAACTGTGCTTCCTACACACACGGCCATATCTAGTTCAATTCTGCTTAGGACCTGAACAAGAACAGTAGATACTCTTCTGTCCAATACACTGTACTTGCAGGGAACAGACGCCAGTGCTATTTGTCCTGTGTATGGCAATGTCAGTGCAATAGTGACTCTTCTTACCATAAAACAACTCTTGCTCGTAGGACCAGAAACTGCATGTGATTCAACTCCATTTAGGACTGGGAAACAAACGCTAGCTCGCCTTACAAGAAACACACTCTGCTTTAGAGAAAAGCAGCTCTTCTACTCTACTGTGTTTCCTATAGGGCCAGAACAGTGAGCTTGCTCAGAACTAAAACAACTGTGCTTCCTACACACACTGGCCATATCTAGTTCAACTCTGCTTAGGAAACTGACAAGAACAGTAGCTCCTCTTCAGTCCAATACACTGTACTTGCTGGGAACAGACGCGAGTGCTATTTGCACTGTGTATGGCAATGGGAGCACAATAGTGACTTTCCTTACCAGAAAACAACTCTTGCTCGTAGGACCAGAAACTGTATGTGATTCAACTCCATTTAGCACTGGGAAACAAATGCTAACTCGCCTTACAAGAAACACAATCTGCTTTAGAGAAAAGAGCACTCTTCCACTCTACTGTGTTTCCTATGGGGTCCGAACAGTGAGCTTGCTCAGAACAAAAAAAAACTGTGCTTCCTACACACACTGCCATATCTAGTTCAATTCTTCTTAGGTACCTGACAAGAACAGTAGATCCTCTTCAGTCCAATACACTGTACTTGCTGGGAACAGACGCCAGTGCTATTTGTCCTGTGTATGGCAATGGGAGCACAATAGTGACTCTTCTTACCAGAAAACAACTCTTGCTCGTAGGACCAGAAACTGCATGTGATTCAACTCCATTTAGGACTGGGAAACAAACACTAGTTCGCCTTACAAGAAACACACTCTGCTTTTGAGAAAAGAGCACTCTTCTACTCTACTGTGTTTCCTATGGGGTCCAAACAGTGAGCTTGCTGGAACAAAAAACTGTGCTTCCTACACACGGACCATATCTAGTTCAACTCTGATTAGGCAACTGACAAGAAAAGTAGCTCCTCTTCAGTCTGATACACTGTAATTGCTGGGAACAGACGCGAGTGCTATTTGCACTGTGTATGTCAATGGGAGCACAATAGTGACTTTCCTTACCAGAAAAAACTCTTGCTCATAGGACCAGAAACTGCATGTGATTCAACTCCATTTAGGACCGGGAAACAAATGCTAGCTCGCCTTACATGAAACACACTCTGCTTTTGAGAAAAAAACACTCTTCTACTCTACTGTGTTTCCTATGGGGTCCAAACAGTGAGCTTGCTCAGAACAAAACAACTGTGCTTCCTACACACACCGGACCATATCTAGTTCAACTCTGCTTAGGAAACTGACAAGAACAGTAGCTCCTCTTCAGTCCAATACACTGTACTTGCTGGGAACAGACGCGAGTGCTATTTGCACTGTGTATGGCAATTGGATCACAATAGTGACTCGTCTTACCAAAAAAAAACTCTTGCTCGTAGGATAAAAAACTGCATGTGACTCAACTCCATTTAGGACTGGGAACCAAAAGCTAGCTCGCCTTCCAAGAAACACACTCTGCTTTTGAGAAAAGAGCACTCTTCTACTCTAGTCTGTTGCCTATGGGTTCCGAACACTGAGCTTGATCAGAACCAAAAAAACTGTGTTTTCTACACACGGCCATATCTAGTTCAAGTCTGCTTAGGTTACCTCACAAGAACAGTAGATACTCTTCCATCCAATACACTGTACTTGCGGGGAAAAGACGCCAGTGTTATTTGTCCTGTGTATGGCAATGGCAGCGCAATAGTGACTCTTCTTACCAGAACACAACTCTTGCTCGTAGGACCAGAAACTGCATGTGATTCAACTCCATTTAGGACTGGGAAACAAACACTAGCTCGCCTTACAAGAAACACACTCTGCTTTTGAGAAAAGAGCACCCTTCTACTCTACTGTGTTTCCTATGGGGTCCAAACAGTGAGCTTGCTCAGAACAAAAAACTGTGTTTCCTACACACGGGCCATATCTCGTTCAACTCTGCTTAGGAAACTGACAAGAACAGTAGCTCCTCTTCAGTCCGATACACTGTACTTGCTGGGAACAGACGCCAGTGCTATTTGTCCTGTGTATGGCAATGGCAGCGCATTAGTGACTCTTCTTACCATAAAACAACTCTTGCTCGTAGGACTAGAAACTGCATGTGATTCAACTCCATTTAGGACTGGGAAACAAACGCTAGCTTGCCTTACAAGAAACACACTCTGCTTTAGAGAAAAGAGCACTCTTCTACTCTACTGTGTTTCCCTTGGGGTCCAAACAGTGAGCTTGCTCAGAACAAAACAACTGTGCTTCCTACACACACGGACCATATGTAGTTCAACTCTGCTTAGGAAACTGACATGAACAGTAGCTCCTCTTCAGTCCGATACACTGTACTTGCTGGGAACAGACGTGAGTGCTATTTGCACAGTATGGCAATGGAAGCACAACAGTGACTTTCCTTACCAGAAAACAACTCTTGCTCGTTGGACCAGAAACTGCATGTGATTCAACTCCATTTAGGACTGGGAAACAAACGTAGCTCGCCTTACAAGGAATACACTCTGCTTTTGAGAAAAGAGCACTCTTATACTCTACTGTGTTTCCTGTAGGGCCAGAACAGTGAGCTTGCTCAGAACAAAAGAACTGTGCTTCCTACACACGGACATATCTAGTTCAATTCTGCTTAGGAACCTGACAAGAACAGTAGATTCTCTTCAGTCCAATACACTGTACGGGCTGGGAACAGACGCCAGTGCTATTTGTCCTGTGTACGGCAATGGCAGCGCAATAGTGACTCTTCTTACCATAAAACAACTCTTGATCGTAGGACCAGAAACTGCATGTGATTCAACTCCATTTAGGACTGGGAAATAAACGCTAGCTCGCCTTACAAGAAAGACACTCTGCTTTAGAGAAAAGAGCACTTTTCTACTCTACTGTGTTTTCTATAGGGCCAGAACAGTGAGCTTGCTCAGAACAAAAGAACTGTGCTTCCTTCACACACTGGCCATATCTAGTTCAACTCTGCTTAGGAAACTGACAAGAACAGTAGCTCCTATTCAGTCCGATACACTGTACTTGCTGGGAACAGATGCGAGTGCTATTTGCACTGTGTATGGCATTTGGAGCACAATAGTGACTCTTCTTACCAGAAAACAACTCTTGCTCGTAGTACCAAAAACTGCCTATGACTCAAATCCATTTTGGACTGGGAAACAAACCCGAGCTCGTCTTACAAGAAACACACTCTGCTTTAGAGAAAAGAGCACTCTTCTACTCTACTGTGTTTCCTGTAGGGCCAG
>NW_026735528.1:0-120374 GCF_949786415.1 Peromyscus eremicus | reverse complement strand
GAATTGAACTAGGTATGGTCGTGTATGTAGGAAGCACAGTTCTTTTGTTCTGAGCAGGCTCACTGTTCGGACCGCATAGGAAACACAGTAGAGTAGAAGATTGCTCTTTTCTCAAAAGCAGAGTGTGTTTCTTGTAAGGCGAGCTAGCGTTTGTTTCCCAGTCCTAAATGGAGTTGAGTCACATGCAGTTTCTGGTCCTAGGAGCAAGAGTTGTTTTCTGGTAAGGAAATTAACTATTGCACTCCCACTGCCATACACAGTGCAATTAGCCCTCCTGTCTGTTCCCAGCAAGTACCGTGTATTGGAATGAAGAGGAGCTACTGTTCTTCTCAGTTTCCTAAGCAGAGTTGAACTAGATATGGCCCGTGTGTGTAGGAAGCACAGTTCTTTTGTTCTGAGCAAGCTCACTGTTCTGGCCCAATAGGAAACACAGTAGAGTAGAAGAGTGCTCTTTTCTCTAAAGCAGAGTGTGTTTCTTGTAAGGTGAGCTAGCTTTTGTTTCCCAGTCCTAAATGGAGTTGAATCACATGCAGTTTCTGGTCCTACGAGCAAGAGTTGTTTTCTGGTAAGACAAGTAACTATTGGGCTCCAATTGCCATACACAGTGCAAATAGCACTTGCGTCTGTTCCCCGCAAGTACAGTGTATTGGACTGAAGAGGATCTAGTGTTCTTGTCAGTTTCCTAAGCAGAGTTGAACTAGAAATGACCCGTGTGTGTAGGAATCACAGTTCTTTTGTTCTGAGCAATCTCACTGTTCGGACACCATAGGAAACACAGTAGAGTAGAAGAGTGCTATTTTCTAAAAAGGAGAGTGTGTTTCTTGTAAGGCGAGCTAGCGTTTGTTTCCGATTTCTAAATGGAGTTGAATCACCTGCAGTTTCTGGTCCTAAGAGCAAGAGTTGTTTACTGGTAAGGAAAGTCACTATTGCGCTCCCCTTGCCATACACATTGCAAATAGCTCTCGCGTCTGTTCCCAGCAAGTACGGTGTATCAGACTGAAGAGGAGCTACTGTTCTTGTCAGTTTCCTAAGCAGAGTTGAACTAGATATTGCCCGTGTGTGTAGGAAGCACAGTTCTTATGTTCTGAGCAAGTTCACTCTTCTGGCCCTATAGGAAACACAGTAGACTAGAAGAGTGCTCTTTTCTCAAAAGCAGAATGTGTTTTGTAAGGCGAGCTAGCGTTTGTTTCCTAGTCCTAAATGGAGTTGAATCATATGCAGTTTCTGGTCCTAAGAGCAAGAGTTGTTTTCTAGTATGGAAAGTCACTATTGTGCTCCCCTTGCCATACACAGTGAAAATAGCTCCCGCGTCTGTTCGCAGCAAGTACAGTGTATCAGACTGAAGAGGAGCTACTGTTCTTGTCAGTTTCCTAAGCAGAGTTGAACATGATATGGCCCATGTGTGTAGGAAGCACAGTTCTTATGTTCTGAGCAAGCTCACTATTCTGGCCCTATAGGAAACACAGTAGAGTAGAAGCGTGCTCTTTTATCAAAAGCAGAGTGTGTTTTTGTAAGGCAAGCTAGCGTTTGTTTCCTAGTCCTAAATGGAGTTGAATCACATGCAGTTTCTGTTCCTACGAACAAGAGTTGTTTTCTGGTAAGACGAGTCACTATTGTGCTGCAATTGCCATACACAGTGCAAATAGCACTCGCGTCTGTTCCCCGAAAGTACAGTGTATTGGACTGAAGAGGAGGTACTGTTCTTCTCAGTTTCCTAAGCAGAGTTGAACTAGATATGGCCGGTGTGTGTAGGAAGCACAGCTCTTTTGTTCTGAGCAAGCTCACTGTTCGGACCCCATAGGAAGCACAGTAGAGTAGAAGAGTGCTCTTTTCTCAAAAGCAGAGTGTGTTTCATGTAAGGCGAGCTAGCATTTGTATCCCAGTCCTAAATGGAGTTGAATCACATGCAGTTTCTGGTTCATTAAGCAATAGTTGTTTTCTGGTAAGGAAAGTCACTATTGCGCTCCCATTGCCATACACAGTGCAAATAGCACTCTCGTCAGTTCCCAGCAAGTACAGTGTTTCAGACTGAAGAGGAGCTACTGTTCTTGTCAGTTTCCTAAGCAGAGTTGAACTAGTTATGGCCCGTGTGTAGGAAGCACAGTTCTTTTGTTCTGAGCAAGCTCACTGTTCAGACACCATAGGAAACACAGTAGAGTAGAAGAGTGCTCTTTTCTCTAAAGCAGAGTGTGTTTCTTGTAAGGCGAGCTAGCGTTTGTTTCCCAGTCCTAAATGGAGTTGAATCACATGCAGTATCTAGTCCTATGAGCAAGAGTTGTTTTATGGTAAGAAGAGTCACTATTGCGCTGCCGTTGCCATACACAGGACAAATAGCACTGGCGTCTGTTCCCAGCAAGTACAGTGTATTGGACTGAAGAGGATCTACTGTTCTTGTCAGGTTCCTAAGCAGAATTGAAATAGATATGGCCGTGTGTGTAGGAAGCACATTTCTTTTGTTCTGAGCAAGCTCACTGTTCGGACACCATAGGAAACACAGTAGAGTAGAAGAGTGCTCTTTTCTCAAACAGAGTGTGTTTCATGGAAGGCGAGCTAGCATTTGTATCCCAGTCCTAAATGGAGTTGAATCACATGCAGTTTCTGGTCCTAAGAGCAAGAGTTGTTTTCTGGTAAGGAAAGTCACTATTGTGCTCCCCTTGCCATACACAGTGCAAATAGCTCCCGCGTCTGTTCCCAGCAAGTACGGTGTATCGGACTGAAGAGGAGCTACTGTTCTTGTCAGTTTCCTAAGCAGAGTTGAACTAGATATCGCCTGTGTGTAGGAAGCACAGTTCTTTTGTTCTGAGCAAGCTCACTCTTCTGGCCCTATAGGAAACACAGTAGAGTAGAAGAGTGCTCTTTCCACAAAAGCAGAGTGTGTTTCTTGTAAGGTGAACTAGCTTTTGTTTCCCAGTCCTAAATGGAGTTGAATCACATTCAGTTTCTGGTCCAACGAGCAAGAGTTGTTTTATAGTATGAAGAGTCACTATTGCGCTGCCATTGCCATACACAGGACAAATAGCACTGGCGTCTTTTCCCAGCAAGTACAGTGTATTGGACTGAAGAGGATCTACTGTTCTTGTCAGGTTCCTAGCAGAATTGAACTAGGTATGGTCGTGTATGTAGGAAGCACAGTTCTTTTGTTCTGAGCAGGCTCACTGTTCGGACCGCATAGGAAACACAGTAGAGTAGAAGATTGCTCTTTTCTCAAAAGCAGAGTGTGTTTCTTGTAAGGCGAGCTAGCATTTGTTTCCCAGTCCTAAATGGAGTTGAGTCACATGCAGTTTCTGGTCCTAGGAGCAAGAGTTGTTTTCTGGTAAGGAAATTAACTATTGCACTCCCATTGCCGTACACAGTGCAATTAGCCCTCCTGTCTGTTCCCAGCAAGTACAGTGTATTGGAATGAAGAGGAGCTACTGTTCTTCTCAGTTTCCTAAGCAGAGTTGAACTAGATATGGCCTGTGTGAGTAAGAAGCACAGTTCTTTTGTTCTGAGCAAGCTCACTGTTCTGGCCCAATAGGAAACACAGTAGAGTAGAAGAGTGCTCTTTTCTCTAAAGCAGAGTGTGTTTCTTGTAAGGTGAGCTAGCTTTTGTTTGCCAGTCCTAAATGGAGTTGAATCACATGCAGTTTCTGGTCCTACGAGCAAGAGTTGTTTTCTGGTAAGACAAGTAACTATTGGGCTCCAATTGCCATACACAGTGCAAATAGCACTTGCGTCTGTTCCCCGCAAGTACAGTGTATTGGACTGAAGAGGATCTAGTGTTCTTGTCAGTTTCCTAAGCAGAGTTGAACTAGAAATGACCCGTGTGTGTAGGAATCACAGTTCTTTTGTTCTGAGCAAGCTCACTGTTCGGACACCATGGGAAACACAGTAGAGTAGAAGAGTGCTCTTTTCTAAAAAGGAGAGTGTGTTTCTTGTAAGGAGAGCTAGCGTTTGTTTCCAATTTCTAAATGGAGTTGAATCACATGCAGTTTCTGGTCCTACGAGCAAGAGTTGTTTACTGGTAAGGAAAGTCACTATTGTGCTCCCCTTGCCATACACATTGCAAATAGCTCTCGCGTCTGTTCCCAGCAAGTACGGTGTATCAGACTGAAGAGGAGCTACTGTTCTTGTCAGTTTCCTAAGCAGAGTTGAACTAGATATGGCCCGTGTGTGTAGGAAGCACAGTTCTTATGTTCTGAGCAAGTTCACTCTTCTGGCCCTATAGGAAACACAGTAGAGTAGAAGAGTGCTCTTTTCTCAAAAGCAGAGTGTGTTTTGTAAGGCGAGCTAGCATTTGTTTCCTAGTCCTAAATGGAGTTGAATCATATGCAGTTTCTGGTCCTAAGAGCAAGAGTTGTTTTCTGGTAAGAAAAGTCACTATTGTGCTCCCCTTGCCATACACAGTGAAAATAGCTCCCGCGTCTGTTCGCAGCAAGTACAGTGTATCAGACTGAAGAGGAGCTACTGTTCTTGTCAGTTTCCTAAGCAGAGTTGAACATGATATGGCCCGTGTGTGTAGGAAGCACAGTTCTTATGTTCTGAGCAAGCTCACTATTCTGGCCCTATAGGAAACACAGTAGAGTAGAAGCGTGCTCTTTTATCAAAAGCAGAGTGTGTTTTTGTAAGGCAAGCTAGCGTTTGTTTCCTAGTCCTAAATGGAGTTGAATCACATGCAGTTTCTGTTCCTACGAACAAGAGTTGTTTTCTGGTAAGGAAAGCCTCTATTGCGCTGCCATTGCCCTACACAAGGCAAATAGCACTTGCGTGTTTTCCCAGCAAGTACGGTGTATCGGACTGAAGAGGAGCTACTGTTCTTGTCAGTTTCCAAACAGAGTTGAACTAGTTATGGCCCGTGTGTAGGAAGCACAGATCTTTTGTTCTGACCAAGCTCAATTTTATGGCCATATAGGAAACACAGTAGAGTAGAAGAGTGCTCTCTTCTCAAAAGTAGAGTGTGTTTCATGTAAGGCGAGCTAGAATTTGTATCCCAGTCCTAAATGGAGTTGAATCACATGCAGTTTCTGGTTCTATGAGCAAGAGTTGTTTTCTGGTAAGGAAAGTCACTATTGCGCTCCCATTGCCATACACAGTGCAAATAGCACTCGCGTCAGTTCCCAGCAAGTACAGTGTTTCAGACTGAAGTGGAGCTACTGTTCTTGTCAGTTTCCTAAGCAGAGTTGAACTAGTTATGGCCCGTGTGTAGGAAGCACAGTTCTTTTGTTCTGAGCAAGCTCACTGTTCAGACACCATAGGAAACACAGTAGAGTAGAAGAGTGCTCTTTTCTCTAAAGCAGAGTGTGTTTCTTTTAAGGCGAGCTAGCGTTTGTTTCCCAGTCCTAAATGGAGTTGAATCACATGCAGTATCTAGTCCTACGAGCAAGAGTTGTTTTATGGTAAGAAGAGTCACTATTGCGCTGCCATTGCCATACACAGGACAAATAGCACTGGCGTCTGTTCCCAGTAAGTACAGTGTATTGGACTGAAGAGGATCTGCTGTTCTTGTCAGGTTCCTAAGCAAAATTGAACTAGATATGGCCGTGTGTGTAGGAAGCACATTTCTTTTGTTCTGAGCAAGCTCACTGTTCAGACACCATAGGAAACACAGTAGAGTAGAAGAGTGCTCTTTTCTCAAAAGCAGAGTGTGTTTCTTGTAAGGCGAGCTAGCGTTTGTTTCCCAGTCCTAAATGGAGTTGAATCACATGCAGTTTCTGGTCCTAAGAGCAAGAGTTGTTTTCTGGTAAGGAAAGTCACTATTGTGCTCCCCTTGCCATACACAGTGCAAATAGCTCCCGCGTCTGTTCCCAGCAAGTACAGTGTATCGGACTGAAGAGGAGCTACTGTTCTTGTCAGTTTCCTAAGCAGAGTTGAACATGATATGTCCCGTTTGTGTTTAGGAAACACAGTTCTTATGTTCTGAGCAAGCTCACTGTTCTGGCCCTATAGGAAACACAGTAGAGTAGAAGCGTGCTCTTTTCTCAAAAGCAGAGTTTGTTTTTGTAAGGCAAGCTAGCGTCTGTTTCCTAGTCCTAAATGGAGTTGAATCACATGCAGTTTCTGGTCCTACGAACAAGAGTTGTTTTCTGGTAAGGAAAGCCTCTATTGCGCTCCCATTGCCCTACACAAGGCAAATAGCACTTGCGTGTTTTCCCAGCAAGTACGGTGTACGGACTGAAGAAGAGCTACTGTTCTTGTCAGTTTCCTAAGCAGAGTTGAACTAGATATGGCCCGTGTGTAGGAAGCACAGTTCTTTTGTTCTGAGCAAGCTCACTGTTCTGGCCCTATAGGAAACACAGTAGAGTAGAAGAGTGCTCTTTCCACAAAAGCAGAGTGTGTTTCTTGTAAGGTGAACTAGCTTTTGTTTCCCAGTCCTAAATGGAGTTGAATCACATGCATTTTCTGGTCCTACGAGCAAGAGTTGTTTTATAGTATGAAGAGTCACTATTGCGCTGCCATTGCCATACACAGGACAAATAGCACTGGCGTCTTTTCCCAGCAAGTACAGTGTATTGGACTGAAGAGGATCTACAGTTCTTGTCAGGTTCCTAAGCAGAATTGAACTAGGTATGGTCGTGTATGTAGGAAGCACAGTTCTTTTGTTCTGAGCAGGCTCACTGTTCGGACCGCATAGGAAACACAGTAGAGTAGAAGATTGCACTTTTCTCAAAAGCAGAGTGTGTTTCTTTTAAGGCGAGCTAGCGTTTGTTTCCCAGTCCTAAATGGAGTTGAATCACATGCAGTTTCTGGTCCTAGGAGCAAGAGTTGTTTTCTGGTAAGGAAATTAACTATTGCGCTCCCATTGCCTTACACAGTGCAATTAGCCCTCCTGTCTGTTCCCAGCAAGTACAGTGTATTGGAATGAAGAGGAGCTACTGTTCTTCTCAGTTTCCTAAGCAGAGTTGAACTAGATATGGCCCGTGTGTGTAGGAAGCACAGTTCTTTTGTTCTGAGCAAGCTCACTGTTCGGACCCCATAGGAAGCACAGTAGAGTAGAAGAGTGCTCTTTTCTCAAAAGCAGAGTGTGTTTCATGTAAGGCGAGCTAGCATGTGTTTCCAAGTCCTAAATGGAGTTGAATCACATGCATTTTCTGGTCCTACGAGCAAGAGTTGTTTTCTGGTAAAGAAAGTTACTATTGCGCTCCCATTGCCATACACAGTGCAAATAGCACTCGCTTTTGTTCCCAGCAAGTACAGTGTATCAGACTGAAGAGGAGCTACTGTTCTTGTCAGTTTCCTAAGCAGAGTTGAACTAGATATGGCCCGTGTGTAGGAAGCACAGTTCTTTTGTTCTGAGCAAGCTCACTGTTCTGGCCCTATAGGAAACACAGTAGAGTAGAAGAGTGCTCTTTTCTCTAAAGCAGAGTGTGTTTCTTGTAAGGTTAGCTAGCTTTTGTTTCCCAGTCCTAAATGGAGTTGAATCACAAGCAGTTTCTGGTCCTACGAGCAAGAGTTGTTTTATGGTAAGAAGAGTCACTATTGCGCTGCCATTGCCATACACAGGACAAATAGCACTGGCGTCTGTTCCCAGCAAGTACAGTGTATTGGACTGAAGAGGATCTACTGTTCTTGTCAGGTTCCTAAGCAGAATTGAACTAGTTATGGCCGTGTGTGTAGGAAGCACAGTTCTTTTGTTCTGAGCAAGCTCACTGTTCAGACCCAATAGGAAACACAGTAGAGTAGAAGCGTGCTCTTTTCTCAAAAGCAGAGTGTGTTTCTTGTAAGGCGAGCTAGCGTTTGTTTCCCAGTCCTAAATGGAGTTGAGTCACATGCAGTTTTTTGTCCTACGAGCAAGAGTTGTTTTCTGGTAAGACGAGTCACTATTGTGCTCCAATTGCCATACACAGTGCAAATAGCACTCGCGTCTGTTCCACGAAAGTACAGTGTATTGGACTGAAGAGGAGCTACTGTTCTTCTCAGTTTCCTAAGCAGAGTTGAAATAGATATGGCCCGTGTTTGTAGGAAGCACAGTTCTTTTGTTCTGAGCAAGCTCACTGTTCGGACCCCATAGGAAGCACAGTAGAGTCGAAGAGTGCTCTTTTCTCAAAAGCAGAGTGTGTTTCATGGAAGGCGAGCTAGCATTTGTATCGAGTCCTAAGTGGAGTTGAACCACATACAGTTTCTGGTCCTATGAGCAAGAGATGTTTTCTGGTAAGGAAAGTCACTATTGCGCTTCCATTGACATACACAGTGCAAATAGCACTCGCGTCTGTTCCCAGCAAGTACAGTGTTTCGGACTGAAGAGGAGCTACTGTTCTTGTCAGTTTCCTAAGCAGAGTTGAACTAGTTATGGCCCGTGTGTAGGAAGCACAGTTCTTTTGTTCTGACCAAGCTCACTGTTCTGCCCATATAGGAAACACAGTAGAGTAGAAGAGTGCTCTTTTCTCTAAAGCAGAGTGTGTTTCTTGTAAGGCGAGCTAACGTTTGTTTCCCAGTCCTAAATGGAGTTGAATCACATGCAGTTTCTAGTCCTACGAGCAAGAGTTGTTTTCTGGTAAGAAGAGTCACTATTGCGCTGCCATTGCCATACACAGGACAAATAGCACTGGCGTCTGTTCCCAGCAAGTACAGTGTATTGGACTGAAGAGGATCTACTGTTCTTGTCAGTTTCCTAAGCAGAGTTGAACATGATATGGCCCGTGTGTGTAGGAAGCACAGTTCTTATGTTCTGATCAAGCTCACTGTTCTGGCCCTATAGGAAAAACAGTAGAGCAGAAGCGTGCTCTTTTCTCAAAAGCAGAGTGTGTTTTTGTAAGGCGAGCTAGCGTTTGTTTCCTAGTTAAATGGAGTTGAATCACATGCAGGTTCTGGTCCTACGAACAAGAGTTGTTTTCTGGTAAGGAAAGTCACTATTGCGCTCCCATTGCCCTACACAAGGCAAATAGCACTCGCGTCTTTTCCCAGCAAGTACAGTGTATTGGACTGAATAGGAGCTACTGTTCTTGTCAGTTTCCTAAGCAGAGTTGAACTAGATATGGCCCGTGTGTGCAGGAAGCACATTTCTTATGTTCTGAGCAAGCTCACTCTTCTGGCCCTATAGGAAACACAGTAGAGTAGAAGAGTGCTCTTTTCTCAAAAGCAGAGTGTGTTTCTTGTAAAGCGAGCTAGAGTTTGTTTCCCAGTCCTAAATGGAGTTGAATCACATGCAGTTTCTGATCCTACAAGAAAGAGTTGTTTTATGGTAAGAAGAGTCAGTATTGCGCTGCCATTGCCATACACAAGACAAATAGCACTGGCGTCTGTTCCCAGCAAGTACAGTGTATTGGACTGAAGAGGATCTACTGTTCTTGTCAGGTTCCTAAGCAGACTTGAACTAGATATGGCCGTGTGTGTAGGAAGCACAGTTTTTTTGTTCTGAGCAAGCTCACTGTTCGGAACACATAGGAAACACAGTAGAGTAGAAGTGTGCTCTTTTCTCAAAAGCAGAGTGTGTTTCTTGTAAGGCGAGCTAGCGTTTGTTTCCCAGTCCTAAATTGAGTTGAATCACATGCAGTTTCTGGTCCTACGAGCAAGAGATGTTTTCTGGTAAGACAAGTAACTATTGGGCTCCAATTGCCATACACAGTGCAAATAGCACTTGCGTCTGTTCCCCGCAAGTACAGTGTATTGGACTGAAGAGGATCTAGTGTTCTTGTCAGTTTCCTAAGCAGAGTTGAACTAGAAATGGCCCGTGTGTGTAGGAATCACAGTTCTTTTGTTCTGAGCAAGTTCACTCTTCTGGCCCTATAGGAAACACAGTAGAGTAGAAGAGTGCTCTTTTCTCAAAAGCAGAGTGTGTTTTTGTAAGGCGAGCTAGCGTTTGTTTCCTAGTCCTAAATGGAGTTGAATCATATGCAGTTTCTGGTCCTAAGAGCAAGAGTTGTTTTCTGGTAAGGAAAGTCACTATTGTGCTCCCCTTGCCATACACAGTGAAAATAGCTCCCGCGTCTGTTCCCAGCAAGTACAGTGTATCGGACTGAAGAGGAGCTACTGTTCTTGTCAGTTTCCTAAGCAGAGTTGAACATGATATGGCCCGTGTGTGTAGGAAGCACAGTTCTTATGTTCTGAGCAAGCTCACTATTCTGGCCCTATAGGAAACACAGTAGAGTAGAAGCGTGTTCTTTTCTCAAAAGCAGAGTGTGTTTTTGTAAGGCAAGCTAGCGTTTGTTTCCTAGTCCTAAATGGAGTTGAATCACATGCAGTTTCTGGTCCTACGAACAAGAGTTGTTTTCTGGTAAGGACAGTCTCTATTGCGCTCCCATTGCCCTACACAAGGCAAATAGCACTTGCGTGTTTTCCCAGCAAGTACGGTGTATCGGACTGAAGAGGAGCTACTGTTCTTGTCAGTTTCCTAAGCAGAGTTGAACTAGATATGGCCCGTGTGTAGGAAGCACAGTTCTTTTGTTCTGAGCAAGCTCACAGTTCTGGCCCTATAGGAAACACAGTAGAGTAGAAGAGTGCTCTTTCCACAAAAGCAGAGTGTGTTTCTTGTAAGGTGAACTAGCTTTTGTTTCCCAGTCCTAAATGGAGTTGAATCACATGCAGTTTCTGGTCCTACGAGCAAGAGTTGTTTTATAGTAAGAAGAGTCACTATTGCGCTGCCATTGCCATACACAGGACAAATAGCACTGGCGTCTGTTCCCAGCAAGTACAGTGTATTGGACTGAAGAGGATCTACTGTTCTTGTCAGGTTCCTAAGCAGAATTGAACTAGATATGGTCGTGTATGTAGGAAGCACAGTTCTTTTGTTCTGAGCAGGCTCACTGTTCGGACCACATAGGAAACACAGTAGAGTAGAAGATTGCTCTTTTCTCAAAAGTAGAGTGTGTTTCTTGTAAGGCGAGCTAGCGTTTGTTTCCCAGTCCTAAATGGAGTTGAGTCACATGCAGTTTCTGGTCCTAGGAGCAAGAGTTGTTTTCTGGTAGGGAAAGTAACTCTTGCGCTCCCATTGCCATACACAGTGCAAATAGCCCTCCTGTCTGTTCCCAGCAAGTACAGTGTATTGGACTGAAGAGGAGCTACTGTTCTTCTCAGTTTACTAAGCAGAGTTGAACTAGATATGGCCCGTGTGTGTAGGAAGCACAGTTCTTTTGTTCTGAGCAAGCTCACTGTTCTGGCCCTATAGGAAACACAGTAGAGTAGAAGAGTGCTCTTTTCTCTAAAGCAGACTGTGTTTCTTGTAAGGTGAGCTAGCTTTTGTTTGTCAGTCCTAAATGGAGTTGAATCACATGCAGTTTCTGGTCCTATGAGCAAGAGTTGTTTTATGGTAAGAAGAGTCACTATTGCGCTGCCATTGCCCTACACAGTACAAATAGCACTGGCGTCTGTTAGCAGCAAGTACAGTGTATTGGACTGAAGAGGATCTACTGTTCTTGTCAGTTTCCTAAGCAGAATTGAACTAGTTATGGCCGTGTGTGTAGTAAGCACAGTTCTTTTGTTCTCAGCAAGCTCACTGTTCAGACCCAAAAGGAAACACAGTAGAGTAGAAGAGTGCTCTTTTCTCAAAAGTAGAGTGTGTTTCTTGTAAGGCGAGCTAGCGTTTGTTTCCCAGTCCTAAATGGAGTTGAGTCACATGCAGTTTTTTGTCCTACGAGCAAGAGATGTTTTCTGGTAAGACGAGTCACTATTTTGCTCCAATTGCCATACACAGTGCAAAGAGCACTCGCGTCTGTTCCCCGAAAGTACAGTGTATTGGACTGAAGAGGAGCTACTGTTCTTCTCAGTTTCCCAAGCAGAGTTGAACTAGATATGGCCGGTGTGTGTAGGAAGCACAGTTCTTTTGTTCTGAGCAAGCTCACTGTTCGGACCCCATAGGAAGCAAAGTAGAGTAGAAGAGTGCTCTTTTCTCAAAAGCAGAGTGTGTTTCTTGTAAGGCGAGCTAGCATTTGTATCCCAGTCCTAAATGGAGTTGAATCACATGCAGTTTCTGGTTCTATGAGCAAGAGTTGTTTTCTGGTAAGGAAAGTCACTATTGCGCTCCCATTGCCATACACAGTGCAAATAGCACTCGCGTCTGTTCCCCGAAAGTACAGTGTATTGGACTGAAGAGGAGCTACTGTTCTTGTCAGTTTCCTAAGCAGAGTTGAACTAGATATGGCCCGTGTGTGTAGGAAACACAGTACTTTTGTTCTGAGCAAGCTCACTGTTCGGACCCCATAGGAAGCACAGTAGAGTAGAAGAGTGCTATTTTCTCAAAAGCAGAGTGTGTTTCGTGGAAGGTTAGCGAGCATTTGTATCCCAGTCCTAAATGGAGTTGAATCCCATCCAGTTTCTGATCCTATGAGCAAGAGTTGTTTTCTGGTAAGGAAAGTCACTATTGCGCTCCCATTGCCATACACAGTGCAAATAGCACTCGCGTCATTTCCCAGCAAGTACAGTGTATCGGACTGAAGAGGAGCTACTGTTCTTGTCAGTTTCCTAAGCAGAGTTGAACTAGTTATGGCCCGTGTGTAGGAAGCACAGTTCTTTTGTTCTGACCAAGCTCACTGTTATGGCCATATAGGAAACACAGTAGAGTAGAAGAGTGCTCTTTTCTCTAAAGCAGAGTGTGTTTCTTGTAACGCGAGCTAGCGTTTGTTTCCCAGTCCTAAATGGAGTTGAATCATATGCAGTTTCTAGTCCTACGTGCAAGAGTTGTTTTATGGTAAGAAGAGTCACTATTGCGCTGCCATTGCGATACACAGGACAAAGAGCATTGGCGTCTGTTCCCAGCAAGTAGAGTGTATTGGACTGAAGAGGATCTACTGTTCTTGTCAGGTTCCTAAGCAGAATTGAACTAGATATGGCCGTGTGTGTAGGAAGCACAGTTCTTTTGTTCTGAGCAAGATCACTGTTCGGACACCATAGGAAACACAGTAGAGTAGAAGAGGGCTCTTTTCTCAAAAGCAGAGTGTGTTTCTTGTAAGGCGAGCTAGCATTTGTTTCCCAGTCCTAAATGGAGTTGAATCACATGCAGTTTCTGGTCCTAAGAGCATGAGTTGTTTTCTGGTAAGGAAAGTCACTATTGCGCTCCCCTTGCCATACACAGTGCAAATAGCTCTAGCGTCTGTTCCCAGCAAGTACAGTGTATCGGACTGAAGAGGAGCTACTGTTCTTGTCAGTTTTCTAAGGAGAGTTGAACATGATATGGCCCTTGTGTGTAGGAAGCACAGTTCTTATGTTCTGAGCAAGCTCACTCTTCTGGTCCTATAGGAAAAACAGTAGAGTAGAAGTCTGCTCTTTTCTCAAAAGCAGAGTGTGTTTTTGTAATGCGAGCTAGCGTTTGTTTCCTAGTTAAATGGAGTTGAATCACATGCAGTTTCTGGTCCTACGAAGAAGAGTTGTTTTCTGGTAAAGAAAGTCACTATTGCACTCCCATTGCCATACACAGTGCAAATAGCGCTCGCGTCTGTTCCCAGCAAGTACAGTGTATGGGACTGAAGAGGAGCTACTGTTCTTGTCAGTTTCCTAAGCAGAGTTGAACTAGATATGGCCCGTGTGTAGGAAGCACAGTTCTTTTGTTCTGAGCAAGCTCACTGTTCTGGCCCTATAGGAAACACAGTAGAGTAGAAGAGTGCTCTTTCCACAAAAGCAGAGTGTGTTTCTTGTAAGGTGAGCTAGCTTTTGTTTCCCAGTCCTAAATGGAGTTGAATCACAAGCAGTTTCTGGTCCTACGAGCAAGAGTTGTTTTATAGTAAGAAGAGTCACTATTGCGCTGCCATTGCCATACACGGGACTAATAGCACTGACATCTGTTCCCAGCAAGTACAGTGTATTGGACTGAAGAGGATCTACTGTTCTTGTCAGGTTCCTAAGCAGAATTGAACTAGTTATGGCCGTGTGTGTAGGAAGCACAGTTCTTTTGTTCTGAGCAAGCTCACTGTTCAGACCCAATAGGAAACACAGTAGAGTAGAAGAGTGCTCTTTTCTCAAAAGCAGAGTGTGTTTCTTGTAAGGCGAGCTAGCGTTTGTTTCCCAGTCTTAAATGGAGTTGAGTCACATGCAGTTTTTTGTCCTACGAGCAAGAGCTGTTTTCTGGTAAGACGAGTCACTATTGTGCTCCAATTGCCATACACAGTGCAAATAGCACTCGTGTCTGTTCCCCGAAAGTACAGTGTATTGGACTGAAGAGGAGCTACTGTTCTTCTCAGTTTCCTAAGCAGAGTTGAACTAGATATGGCCCGTGTGTGTAGGAAGCACAGTTCTTTTGTTCTGAGCAAGCTCACTGTTCGGACCCCATAGGAAGCACAGTAGAGTAGAAGAGTGCTCTTTTCTCAAAAGCAGAGTGTGTTTCATGGAAGGCGAGCTAGCATTTGTATCCCCGTCCTAAGTGAAGTTGACCCACATGCAGTTTCTGGTCCTATGAGCAAGAGATGTTTTCTGGTAAGGAAAGTCACTATTGCGCTCCCATCGCCATACACAGTGCAAATAGCACTCGCGTCTGTTCCCAGCAAGTACAGTGTATCGGACTGAAGAGGAGCTACTGTTCTTGTCAGTTTCCTAAGCAGAGTTGAACTAGATATGGCCCGTGTGTAGGAAGCACAGTTCTTTTGTTCTGAGCAAGCTCACTGTTCTGGCCCTATAGGAAATACAGTAGAGTAGAAGAGTGCTCTTTCCAAAAAAGCAGAGTGTGTTTCTTGTAAGGTGAACTAGCTTTTGTTTCCCAGTCCTAGATGGAGTTGAATCACATGCAGTTTCTGGTCCTACGAGCAAGAGTTGTTTTATAGTAAGAAGAGTCACTATTGAGCTCCCATTGCCATACACAGTGCAAATAGCACTCGCGTCTGTTCCCAGCAAGTACAGTGTATCGGACTGAAGAGGAGCTACTGTTCTTGTCAGTTTCCTAAGCAGAGTTGAACTAGATATGGCCCGTGTGTGTAGGAAGCACAGTTCTTTTGTTCTGAGCAAGCTCACTGTTCTGGCCCTATAGGAAACACAGTAGAGTAGAAGAGTGCTCTTTTCTCTAATGCAGAGTGTGTTTCTTGTAAGGTGAGCTAGCTTTTGATTCCCAGTCCTAAATGGAGTTGAATCACATGCAGTTTCTGGTCCTACGAGCAAGAGTTGTTTTATGGTAAGAAGAGTCACTATTGCGCTGCCATTGCCATACACAGGACAAAAAGCACTGGCGTCTGTTCCCAGCAAGTACAGTGTATTGGACTGAAGAGGATCTACTGTTCTTGTCAGGTTCCTAAGCAGAATTGAACTAGTTATGGCCGTGTGTGTAGGAAGCACAGTTCTTTTGTTCTGAGCAAGCTCACTGTTCAGACCCAATAGGAAACACAGTAGAGTAGAAGAGTGCTCTTTTCTCAAAAGCAGAGTGTGTTTCTTGTAAGGCGAGCTAGCGTTTGTTTCCCAGTCTTAAATGGAGTTGAGTCACATGCAGTTTTTTGTCCTACGAGCAAGAGCTGTTTTCTGGTAAGACGAGTCACTATTGTGCTCCAATTGCCATACACAGTGCAAATAGCACTCGCGTCTGTTCCCCGAAAGTACAGTGTATTGGACTGAAGAGGAGCTACTGTTCTTCTCAGTTTCCTAAGCAGAGTTGAACTAGATATGGCCCGTGTGTGTAGGAAGCACAGTTCTTTTGTTCTGAGCAAGCTCACTGTTCGGACCCCATAGGAAGCACAGTAGAGTAGAAGAGTGCTCTTTTCTCAAAAGCAGAGTGTGTTTCATGGAATGCTAGCTAGCATTTGTATCCCAGTCCTAAATAGAGTTGTATCCCATGCAGTTTCTGGTCCTATGAGCAAGAGTTGTTTTCTGGTAAGGAAAGTCACTATTACGCTCCCATTGCCATACACAGTGCAAATAGCACTCGCTTCTGTTCCCAGCAAGTACAGTGTTTCGGACTGAAGAGGAGCTACTGTTCTTGTCAGTTTCCAAAGCAGAGTTGAACATGATATGGCCCTTGTGTGTAGGAAGCACAGTTCTTATGTTCTGAGCAAGCTCACTCTTCTGGCCCTATAGGAAACACAGTAGAGTAGAAGTGTGCTCTTTTCTCAAAAGCAGAGTGTGTTTTTGTAAGGCAAGCTAGCGTTTGTTTCCTAGTTAAATGGAGTTGAATCACGTGCAGTCTCTGTTCCTACGAAGAAGACTTGTTTTCTGGTAAAGAAAGTCACTATTGCGCTCCCATTGCCATACACAGTGCAAATAGCACTCGCGTCTGTTCCCAGCAAGTACAGTGTATCGGACTGAATAGGAGCTACTGTTCTTGTCAGTTTCCTAAGCAGAGTTGAACTAGATATGGTCCGTGTGTGTATTAAGCACAGTTCTTTTGTTCTGAGCAAGCTCACTGTTTGGACCCCATAGGAAACACAGTAGAGTAGAAGAGTGCTCTTTTATCAAAAGCAGAGTGTGTTTCTTGTAATTAGAGCTAGCATTTGTTTCCCAGTGCTAAATGGAGTTGAATCACATGCAGTTTCTGGTCCTACGAGCAAGAGTTGTTTTCTGGTAAGGAAAGTCACTATTGTGCTCCTATTGCAATACACAGTGCAAATAGCACATGCGTCTGTTCCCAGCAAGTACAGTGTATTGGACTGAAGAGGAGCTACTGTTCTTGTCAGTTTCCTAAGCAGAATTGAACTAGATATGGCCGTGTGTGTAGGAAGCACAGTTCTTTTGTTCTGAGCAAGCTCACTGTTCGGACCCTATAGGAAACACAGTAGAGTAGAAGAGTGCTCTTTTCTCAAAAGCATAGTGTGTTTCTTGTAAGGCGAGCTAGCGTTTGTTTCCCAGTCCTAAATGGAGTTGAATAACATGCAGTTTCTGGTCCTACGAGCAAGAGATTTTTTCTGGTAAGGAAAGACACTATTGTGCTCCCATTGCCATACACAGTGCAAATAGCACTCGCGTCTGTTCACAGCAAGTACAGTGTATCGGACTGAAGAGGAGCTACTGTTCTTGTCAGTTTCCTAAGCAGAGTTGAACTAGATATGGCCCGTGTGTGTAGGAAGCACATTTCTTATGTTCTGAGCAAGCTCACTCTTCTGGCCCTATAGGAAACACAGTAGAGTAGAAGAGTGCTCTTTTCTCAAAAGCAGAGTGTGTTTCTTGTAAAGCGAGCTAGAGTTTGTTTCCCAGTCCTAAATGGAGTTGAATCACATGCAGTTTCTGGTCCTACGAGCAAGAGTTGTTTTATGGTAAGAAGAGTCACTATTGCGCTGCCTTTGCCATACACAGGACAAATAGCACTGGCGTCTGTTCCCAGCAAGTACAGTGTATTGGACTGAAGAGGATCTACTGTTCTTGTCAGGTTCCTAAGCAGACTTGAACTATATATGGCCGTGTGTGTAGGAAGCACAGTTTTTTTGTTCTGAGCAAGCTCACTGTTCGGAACACATAGGAAACACAGTAGAGTAGAAGTGTGCTCTTTTCTCAAAAGCAGAGTGTGTTTCTTGGAAGTTGAGCTAGCGTTTGTTTCCCAGTCCTAAATGGAGTTCAGTCACATGCAGTTTTTTGTCCTATGAGCAAGAGTTGTTTTCTGGTAAGACAAGTCACTATAGTGCTCCAATTGCCATATACAGTGCAAATAGCACTCACGTATGTTCCCCGCAAGTACAGTGTATTGGAATGAAGAGGAGCTACTGTTCTTGTCAGGTTCCTAAGCAGAGTTGAACTAGATATGGCCCGTGTGTGTAGGAAGCACAGTTCTTTTGTTCTGAGCAAGCTCAATGTTCTGGCCCAATAGGAAACACAGTAGAGTAGAAGAGTGCTCTTTTCTCTACAGCAGAGTGTGTTTCTTGTAAGGTGAGCTAGCTTTTGTTTCCCAGTCCTAAATGGAGTTGAATCACATGCAGTTTCTGGTCCTATGAGCAAGAGGTGTTTTCTGGTAAGACAAGTCACTATTGGGCTCCAATTGCCATACACAGTGCAAATAGCACTTGCGTCTTTTCCCTGCAAGTACAGTGTATTGGACTGAAGAGGATCTAGTGTTCTTGTCAGTTTCCTAAGCAGAGTTGAACTAGAAATGGCCCGTGTGTGTAGGAATCACAGTTCTTTTGTTCTGAGCAAGCTCACTGTTCGGACACCATATTAAACACAGTAGAGTAGAAGAGTGCTCTTTTCTAAAAAGGAGAGTGTGTTTCTTGTAAGGCGAGCTAGCGTTTGTTTCCCAGTTCTAAATGGAGTTGAATCACATGCAGTTTCTGGTCCTACGAGCAAGAGTTGTTTACTGGTAAGGAAAGTCACTATTGCGCTCCCCTTGCCATACACATTGCAAATAGCTCTCGCGTCTGTTCCCAGCAAGTACAGTGTATCAGACTGAAGAGGAGCTACTGTTCTTGTCAGTTTCCTAAGCAGAGTTGAACTAGATATGGCCCGTGTGTGTAGGAAGCACAGTTCTTATGTTCTGAGCAAGTTCACTCTTCTGGCCCTATAGGAAACACAGTAGAGTAGTTGAGTGCTCTTTTCTCAAAAGCAGAGTGTGTTTTTGTAAGGCGAGCTAGCGTTTGTTTCCTAGTCCTAAATGGAGTTGAATTACATGCAGTCTCTGGTCCTATGAACAAGAGTTGTTTTCTGGTAAGGAAAGTCACTATTGCGCTCCCATTGCCCTTCACAAGGCAAATAGCACTCGCATCTTTTCCCAGCAAGTACAGTGTATTGGACTGAATAGGAGCTACTCTTCTTGTCAGTTTCCTAAGCAGAGTTGAACTAGATATGGTCCGTGTGTGTAGGAAGCACAGTTCTTTTGTTCTGAACAAGCTCACTGTTTGGACCCCATAGGAAACACAGTAGAGTAGAAGAGTGCTCTTTTCTCTAAAGCAGAGTGTGTTTCCTTTAAGGCAAGCTACCGTTTGTTTCCCAGTCCTAAATGGAGTGGAATCACACGCAGTTTCTGGTCCTACGAGCAAGAGTTGTTTTCTGGTAAGGAAAGTCACTATTGCGCTCCCATTGCCATACACAGTGCAAATAGCCCTCCCGTCTGTTCCCAGCAAGTACAGTGTATCGGACTGAAGAGGAGCTACTGTTCTTGTCAGTTTCCTAAGCAGAGTTGAACATGATATGGCCCTTGTGTGTAGGAAGCACAGTTCTTTTCTTCTGAGCAAGCTCACTGTTCGGACACCAGAGGAAATACAGTAGAGTAGAAGAGTGCCCTTTTCTCAAAAGCAGAGTGTGTTTTTGTAAGGCGAGCTAGCGTTTGTTTCCTAGTTAAATGGAGTTGAATCACATGCAGTCTCTGGTCCTGCGAAGAAGAGTTGTTTTCTGGTAAAGAAAGTCACTATTGCGCTCCCATTGCCATACACAGTGCAAATAGCACTCGCGTCTGTTCCCAGCAAGTACAGTGTATCGGACTGAAGAGGAGCTACTGTTCTTGTCAGTTTTCGAAGCAGAGTTGAACTAGATATGGCCCGTGTATAGGAAGCACAGTTCTTTTGTTCTGAGCAAGCTTACTGTTCTGGCCCTATAGGAAACACAGTAGAGTAGAAGAGTGCTCTTTTCTCTAAAGCAGAGTGTGTTTCTTGTAAGGTGAGCTAGCTTTTGTTTCCCAGTCCTAAAAGGAGTTGAATCACATGCAGTTTCTGGTCCTACGAGCAAGAGTTGTTTAATGGTAAGAAGAATCACTATTGCGCAGCCATTGCCATACACAGGACAAATAGCACTGGCGTCTGTTCCCAGGAAGTACAGTGTATTGGACTGAAGAGGATCTACTGTTCTTGTTAGGTTCCTAAGCAGAATTGAACTAGTTATGGCCGTGTGTGTAGGAAGCACAGTTCTTTTGTTCTGAGCAAGCTCACTGTTCAGACCCAATAGGAAACACAGTAGAGTAGAAGAGTGCTCTTTTCTCAAAAGCAGAGTGTGTTTCTTGTAAGGCGAGCTAGCGTTTGTTTCCCAGTCATAATGGAGTTGAGTCACATGCAGTTTTTTGTCTTACGAGCAAGAGTTGTTTTCTGGTAAGACGAGTCACTATTGTGCTCCAATTGCCATACACAGTGCAAATAGCACTCGCGTCTGTTCCCCGAAAGTACAGTGTATTGGACTCAAGAGGAGCTACTGTTCTTCTCAGTTTCCTAAGCAGAGTTGAACTAGATATGGCCCGTGTGTGTAGGAAGCACAGTTCTTTTGTTCTGAGCAAGCTCACTGTTCGGACCCCATAGGAAGCACAGTAGAGTAGAAGAGTGCTCTTTTCTCAAAAGCAGAGTGTGTTTCATGGAAGGCGAGCTAGCATTTGTATCCCAGTCCTAAGTGGAGTTGAACCACATGCAGTTTCTGGTCCTATGAGCAAGAGATGTTTTCTGGTAAGGAAAGTCACTATTGCGCTCCCATTGCCATACACAGTGCAAATAGCACTCGCGTCTGTTCCCAGCAAGTACAGTGTTTCGGACTGAAGAGGAGCTACTGTTCTTGTCAGTTTCCTAAGCAGAGTTGAACTAGATATGGCCCGTGTGTAGGAAGCACAGTTCTTTTGTTCTGACCAAGCTCACTGTTCTGGCCATATAGGAAACACAGTAGAATAGAAGAGTGCTCTTTTCTCTAAAGCAGAGTGTGTTTCTTGTAAGGCGAGCTAGCGTTTGTTTCCCAGTCCTAAATGGAGTTGAATCACATGAAGTTTCTAGTCCTATGAGCAAGAGTTTTTTCTGGTAAGAAGAGTCACTATTGCGCTGCCATTGCCATACACAGGACAAAGAGCACTGGCGTCTGTTCCCAGCAAGTACAGTGTATTGGACTAAAGAGGATCTACTGTTCTTGTCATGTTCCTAAGCAGAATTGAACTAGATATGGCTGTGTGTGTAGGAAGCACAATTCTTTTGTTCTGAGCAAGATCACTGTTCGGACACCATAGGAAACACAGTAGAGTAGAAGAGTGCTCTTTTCTCAAAAGCAGAGAGTGTTTCTTGTAAGGCGAGCTAGTGTTTGTTTCCCAGTCCTAAATGGAGTTGAATCACATGCAGTTTCTGGTCCTAAGAGCAAGAGTTGTTTTCTGGTAAGGAAAGTCACTATTGCGCTCCCCTTGCCATACACAGTGCAAATAGCTCTCGCGTCTGTTCCCAGCAAGTACAGTGTATCGGATTGAAGAGGAGCTACTGTTCTTGTCAGTTTCCTAAGCAGAGTTGAACTAGATATGGCCCGTGTCTGTAGGAAGCACAGTTCTTATGTTCTGAGCAAGCTCACTCTTCTGGCCCTATAGGAAAAACCGTAGAGTAGAAGCGTGCTCTTTTCTCAAAAGCAGAGTGTGTTTTTCTAAGGCGAGGTAGCGTTTGTTTCCTAGTTAAATGGAGTTGAATCACATGCAGGTTCTGGTCCTACGAACAACTGTTGTTTTCTGGTAAGGAAAGTCACTATTGCGCTCCCATTGCCCTACACAAGGCGAATACCACTCGCGTCTTTTCCCAGCAAGTACAGTGTATTGGACTGAATAGGAGTTACTGTTCTTGTCAGTTTCCTAAGCAAAGTTGAACTAGATATGGTCCGTGTGTGTAGGAAGCACAGTTCTTTTGTTCTGAGCAAGCTCACTGTTTGGAACCCATAGGAAACACAGTAGAGTAGAAGAGTGCTCTTTTCTCTAAAGCAGAGTGTGTTTCTTGTAAGGAGAGCTAGCGTTTGTTTCCCAGTGCTAAATGGAGTTGAATCACATGCAGTTTCTGGTCCTAGGAGCAAGAGTTGTTTTCTGGTAAGGAAAGTCACTATTGTGCTCCTATTGCCATACACAGTGCAAATCGCACATGCGTCTGTTCCCAGCAAGTACCGTGTATTGGACTGAAGAGGAGCTACTGTTCTTGTCAGTTTCCTAAGCAGAATAGAACTAGATATGGCCGTGTGTAGGAAGCACAGTTCTTTTGTTCTGAGCAAGCTCACTGTTCGGACCCTATAGGAAACACAGTAGAGTAGAAGAGTGCTCTTTTCTCAAAAGCAGAGTGTGTTTCTTGTAAGGCGAGCTAGCGTTTGTTTCCCAGTCCTAAATGGAGTTGAATAACATGCAGTTTCTGGTCCTACGAGCAAGAGTTTCGTTCTGGTAAGGAAAGACACTATTGCGCTCCCATTGCCATACACAGTGCAAATAGCACTCGCGTCTGTTCACAGCAAGTACAGTGTATCGGACTGAAGAGGAGCTACTGTTCTTGTCAGTTTCCTAAGCAGAGTTGAACTAGATATGGCCCGTGTGTGTAGGAAGCACATTTCTTATGTTCTGAGCAAGCTCACTCTTCTGGCCCTATAGGAAACACAGTAGAGTAGAAGAGTGCTCTTTTCTCAAAAGCAGAGTGTGTTTCTTGTAAAGCGAGCTAGAGTTTGTTTCCCAGTCCTAAATGGAGTTGAATCACATGCAGTTTCTGGTCCTACGAGCAAGAGTTGTTTTATGGTAAGAAGAGTCACTATTGCGCTGCCATTGCCATACACAGGACAAATAGCACTGGCGTCTGTTCCCAGCAAGTACAGTGTATTGGACTGAAGAGGATCTACTGTTCTTGTCAGGTTCCTAAGCAGACTTGAACTAGATATGGCCGTGTGTGTAGGAAGCACAGTTTTTTTGTTCTGGGCAAGCTCACTGTTCGGAACACATAGGAAACACAGTAGAGTAGATGTGTGCTCTTTTCTCAAAGGCAGAGTGTGTTTCTTGGAAGTTGAGCTAGCGTTTGTTTCCCAGTCCTAAATGGAGTTCAGTTACATGCAGTTTTTTGTCCTACGAGCAAGAGTTGTTTTCTGGTAAGACAAGTCACTATAGTGCTCCAATTGCCATATACAGTGCAAATAGCACTCCTGTATGTTCCCCGCAAGTACAGTGTATTGGACTGAAGAGGAGCTACTGTTCTTGTCAGTTTCCTAAGCAGAGTTGAACATGATATGGCCAGTGTGTGTAGGAAGCACATTTCTTATGTTCTGAGCAAGCTCACTCTTCTGTCCCAATAGGAAACACAGTAGAGTAGAAGAGTGCTCTTTTCTCTAAAGCAGAGTGTGTTTCTTGTAAGGTGAGCTAGCTTTTGTTTCCCAGTCCTAAATGGAGTTGAATCACATGCAGTTTCTGGTCCTACGAGCAAGAGTTGTTTTCTGGTAAGACAAGTCACTATTGGGCTCCAATTGCCATACACAGTGCAAATAGCACTTGCGTCTTTTCCCCGCAAGTACAGTGTATTGGACTGAAGAGGATCTAGTGTTCTTGTCAGTTTCCTAAGCAGAGTTGAACTAGAAATGGCCCGTGTGTGTAGGAATCACATTTCTTTTGTTCTGAGCAACCTCACTGTTCGGACACCATAGGAAACACAGTAGAGTAGAATAGTGCTCTTTTCTAAAAAGGAGAGTGTGTTTCTTGTAAGGCGAGCTAGCGTTTGTTTCCCAGTTCTAAATGGAGTTGAATCACATGCAGTTTCTGGTCCTACGAGCAAGAGTTGTTTACTGGTAAGGAAAGTCACTATTGTGCTACCCTTGCCATACACATTGCAAATAGCTCTCACGTCTGTTCCCAGCAAGTACAGTGTATCAGACTGAAGAGGAGCTACTGTTCTTGTCAGTTTCCTAAGCAGAGTTGAACTAGATATGGCCCGTGTGTGTAGGAAGCACAGTTCTTATGTTCTGAGCAAGTTCACTCTTCTGGCCCTATAGGAAACACAGTAGAGTAGTTGAGTGCTCTTTCCTCAAAAGCAGAGTGTGTTTTTGTAAGGCGAGCTAGCGTTTGTTTCCTAGTCCTAAATGGAGTTGAATTACATGCAGTTTCTGGTCCTATGAACAAGAGTTGTTTTCTGGTAAGGAAAGTCACTATTGCGCTCCCATTGCCCTTCACAAGGCAAATAGCACTCGCATCTTTTCCCAGGAAGTACAGTGTATTGGACTGAATAGGAGCTACTCTTCTTGTCAGTTTCCTAAGCAGAGTTGAACTAGATATGGTCCGTGTGTGTAGGAAGCACAGTTCTTTTGTTCTGAGCAAGCTCACTGTTTGGACCCCATAGGAAACACAGTAGAGTAGAAGAGTGCTCTTTTCTCTAAAGCAGAGTGTGCTTCTTGTAAGGCAAGCTACCGTTTGTTTCCCAGTCCTAAATGGAGTGGAATCACATGCAGTTTCTAGGCCTACGAGCAAGAGTTTTTTATGGTAAGAAGAGTCACTATTGCGCTGCCATTGCCATACACAGGACAAATAGCACTGGCGTCTGTTCCCAGCAAGTACAGTGTATTGGACTGAAGAGGATCTACCGTTCTTGTCAGGTTCCTAAGCAGAATTGAACTATATATGGCCGTGTGTGTAGGAAGCACAGTTCTTTTGTTCTGAGCAAGATCACTGTTCGGACCCCATAGGAAACACAGTAGAGTAGAAGAGTGCTCTTTTCTCAAAAGCAGAGTGTGTTTCTTGTAAGGCGAGCTAGCGTTTGTTTCCCAGTCCTAAATGGAGTTGAATCCCATGCAGTTTCTGGTCCTATGAGCAAGAGTTGTTTTCTGGTATCAAGAGTCACTGTTGTGCTCCCATTGTCATACACAGGGCAAATAGCACTGGCGAGTGCTCCCAGCATGTACAGTGTATTGGACTGAAGAGGATCTACTGTTCTTGTCAGTTTCCTCAGCAGAATTTAACTAGCTATGGCCGTGTGTGTAGGAAGCACAGTTCTTTTCTTCTGAGCAAGCTCACTCTTCGGACCCCAGAGGAAATACAGTAGAGTAGAAGAGTGCCCTTTTCTCAAAAGCAGAGTGTGTTTCTTGAAAGGCGAGCTAGCGTTTGTTTCTCAGTCCTAAATGGAGTTGAAACACATGCAGTTTCTGGTCCTACGAGGAAGAGTTGTTTTCTGGTAAGAAGAGTCACTAGTGAGCTCCCATTGTCATACACAGGGCATATAGCACTGGCATCTGTTCCCAGCATGTACAGTGTATTGGACTTAAGAGGATCTACTGTTCTTGTCAGTTTCCTAAGCAGAATTGATCTACATATGGCCCGTGTGTGTAGGAAGCACAATTCTTTTGTTTTGAGCAAGCTCACTGTTCTGGCCCTATAGGAAACACAGTAGAGTAGAAGTGTGCTCTTTTCTCAAAAGCAGAGTGTGTTTCTTGTAAGGCGAGCTAGCATTTGTTTCCCAGTCCTAAATGTAGTTGAATCCCATGCAGTATTTCGTCCTATGAGCAAGAGTTGTTTTCTGGTAAGAAGAGTCACTATTTTCTTCCCATTGCCATACATAGTGCAAATAGGACTCGCGTCTGTTCCCAGCATGTACAGTGTATTGCACTGAAGAGGATCTACTGTTCTTGCCAGTTACCTAAGCAGAGTTGAACTAGATATGGCCCGTTTGTGTAGGAAGCACAGTTCTTTTGTTCTGAGCAAGCTCACTGTTCAGACCCCATAAGAATCACAGTAGAATAGAAGAGTGCTCTTTTCTCAAAAGCAGAGTGTGTTTCTTGGTAAGGCGAGCTAGCATTTGTTTCCCAGTCCAAAATGGAGTTGAATCACATGCAGTTTCTAGTCCTACGAGCAAGGGATGTTTTCTGGTAAGGAAAGTCACTATTGTGCTCCCTTTGCCATAAACAGTGCAAATAGCAGTCACGTCTGTTCCCAGCAAGTACAGTGTATTGGACTGAAGAGGAGCTACTGTTCTTGTCAGTTTCCTAAGCAGAGTTGTACTAGATATGGCCCGTGTGTGTAGGAAGCACAGTTCTTTTGTTATGAGCAAGCTCACTGTTCTGGCCCTATAGAAAACACAGAAGAGTAGAAGAGTGCTCTTTTCTCAGAAGCAGAGTTTGTTTCTTGTAAGGCGAGCTAGCGTTTGTTTCCCAGTCCTAAATGTAGTTGAATTTCATGCAGTTTCTTGTCCTATGAGCAAGAGTTTTTTTCTGGTAAGAAGAGTCACTATTGCGCTCCCATTGCCATACACAGTGCAAACTACACTCGCTACTGTTCTTTGAAAGTACAGTGTATTGGACAGAAGAGGAGCTACTGTTCTTGTCAGTTTCATAAGCAGAGTTGAACTAGATATGGCCCGTGTGTGTAGGAAGCACAGTTCTTTTGTTCTGAGCAAGCTCACTGTTCGGACCCCATAGGAAACACAGTAGAGTAGAAGAGTGCTATTTTCTCAAAAGCAGAGTGTGTTTCTTGTAAGGCTAGCTAGTGTTTGTTTCCTGTCAGAAACAGATTTGAATCTCATGCCATTTCTGGTACGATGAGCAAGAGTTGTTTTCTGGTAAGAGGAGTCACTATTTCGCTCCCATTGCCATACAAAGTGCAAATAGGACTCGTGTCTGCGACCTGCAAGTACAGTGTATTGGACTGAAGAGGAGCTACTGTGCTTGTCAGTTTCCTAAGCAGAGTTGAACTAGATATGGCCCGTTTGTGTAGGAAGCACAATACTTTTGTTCTGAGCAAGCTCACTGTTCTGGCCCTATAGGAAACACAATAGAGTAGAAGAGTGCTCTTTTCTCCAAAGCAGAGTTTGTTTCTTCTAAGGCGAGCTAGCGTTTGTTTCCCAGTCCTAAATGGAGTTGAACCACATGCTGTTTCTGGTCCCACGAGCAAGGGATGTTTTCTGGTAAGGAAAGTCAATATTGTGCTCCCTTTGCCATTCGCAGTGCAAATACCACTCACGTCTGTTCCCAGCAAGTACAGTGTATTGGACTGAAGAAGAGCTACTGTTCTTGTCAGTTTCCTAAGCTGAGTTGAACTAGATATGGCCCGTGTGTGTAGGAAGCACAGTTCTTTTGTTCTGAGCAAGCTCACTGTTCTGGCCCTATAGGAAACACAGAAGAGTAGAAGAGTGCTCTTTTCTCAGAAGCAGAGTTTGTTTCTTGTAAGGTGAGCTAGCGTTTGTTTCTCAGTCCTAAATGGAGATGAATCACATGCAGTTTCTGGTCCTACGAAAAAGAGTTGTTTTCTGGTAAGAAGAGTCACTATTGTGCTACCATTGCCATACACAGTGCAAGTAGCACTCGCGTCTGCTCCCAACAAGTACAGTGTATTGGACTGAAGAGGAGCTACTGTTCTTGTCAGTTTCCTAAGCAGAGTTGAACTAGATATAGCCCGTGTGTGTAGAAAGCACAGTTCTTTTGTTCTGAGCAAGCTCACTGTTCTGGCCCTATAGGAAACACAGTAGAGTAGAAGAATGCTCTTTTCTCAAAAGCAGAGCGAGTTTCTTGTAAGGAGAGCTAGCGTTTGTTTCCCAGTCCTAAATGGAGTTGAATCACATGCAGTTTTTGGTCCTAAGAGCAATGGATGTTTTCTGGTAAGGAAAGTCACTATTGTGCTCTCTTTGCCATACACTGTTCAAATAGCACTCGCGTCTGTTCCCAGCAAGTACAGTGTATTGGACTGTAGAGGAGCTACTGTTCTTGTCAGTTTCCTAAGCAGAGTTGAACTAGATATGGCCCGTGTGTGTAGGAAGCACAGTTCTTTTGTTCTGAGCAAGCTCACTGTTCGGACCACATAGGAAACACAGTAGAAGAGAAGAGTGCTCTTTTCTCAAAAGCAGAGTATGTTTCTTGTAATGCGAGCTAGCATTTGTTTCCCAGTCCTAAATGGACTTGAATCACATGCAGTTTCTGGTCCTACGAGCAAGAATTGTTTTCTGGTAAGAAGAGTCACTATTGCGCTCCCATTGACATACACAGGGCAAATAGCACTCGCCTCTGTTCCCAGCAAGTACAGTGTATTAGACAGAAGAGGAGCTACTGTTCTTGTCAGTTTCTTAAGCAGAGTTGAAGTAGATATGTCCCGTGTGTGTGAAGCACAGTTCTTTTGTTCTGAGCAAGCTCAATTTTCGGACACCATAGTAAACACAGTAGCGTAGAAGAGTGCTCTTTTCTCAAAAGCAGAGTGTGTTTCTTGTAAGGTGAGCTAGCGTTTGTTTCCCAGTCCTAAATGGAGTTGAATCACATGCAATTTTTGGTCCTATGAGCATGGGATGTTTTCTTGTAAGGAAAGTCACTATTGCGCTCCCATTGCCATACACAGTTCAAATAGCCCTCGCGTCTTTTCCCAGCAAGTACAGTGTATTGGACTGAAGAGGAGCTAATGTTCTTCTCAGTTTCCTAAGCAGAGTTGAACGAGATATGGCCCGTGTGTGTAGGAAGCACAGTTCTTTTGTTCTGAGCAAGCTCACTGTTCGGACCCCATAGGAAACACAGTAGAATAGAAGAGTGCTCTTTTCTCAAAAGCAGAGTGTGTTTCTTGGAAGGCGAGCTAGCGTTTGTTTCCCAGTCCTAAATGGAGTTGAATCACATGCAGTTTCTGGTCCTACGAGCAAGGGATGTTTTCTGGTAAGAAAAGTCACTATTGTGCTCCCTTTGCCATACACAGTTCAAATAGCACTCGCGTCTTTTCCCAGCAAGTACAGTGTATTGGACTGAAGAGGAGCTACTGTTCTTCTCAGTTTCCTAACTAGAGTTGAACTAGATATGGCCTGTGTATGTAGGAAGCACAGTTCTTTGGTTCTGAGCAAGCTCACTCTTCTGGCCTATAGAAAACACAGTAGAGTAGAAGAGTGCTCTTTTCTCAAAAGCAGAGTGTGTTTCTTGTAAGGCGAGCTAGCGTTTGTTTCCCAGTCCTAAATGGAGTTGAATCACATGCAGTTTCTGTCCTACGAGCAAGAGATGTTTTCTGGAAAGGAAAGTCACTATTGTGCTCCCTTTGCCATACACAGTTCAAATAGCACTCGCGTCTGTTCCCAGCAAGTACAGTGTATTGGACTGAAGAGGAGCTCCTGTTCTTGTCAGTTCCCTAAGCAGTGTTGAACTAGGTATGGCCCGTGTGTGTAGGAAGGAAAGTTCTTTTGTTCTGAGCAAGCTCACTGTTCTGGCCCTATAGGAAACACAATAGAGTAGAAGAGTGCTCTTTTCTCAAAAGCAGAGTGTGTTTCTTCTAAGGCGAGCTAGCGTTTGTTTCCAAGTCCTAAATGGAGTTGAATCACATGCAGTTTTTGGTCCTACGAGCAAGAGTAGTTTTCTGGTAAGAAGAGTCACTATTGCGCTCCCATTGCCATACACAGGGCAAATAGCACTCGCGTCTGTTCCCAGCAAGTACAGTGTATTAGACTGAAGAGGAGCTACTATTCTTGTCAGTTCCCTAAGCAGAGTTGAACTAGATAGGGCCCGTGTGTGTAGAAAGCACAGTTCTTTTGTTCTGAGCAAGCTCACTCTTGTGGCCGTATAGGAAACACAGAAGAGTAGAAGAGTGCTCTTTTCTCAAAAGCAGAGTGTGTTTCTTGTAAGGCGAGCTAGCGTTTGGTTCCCAGTCCAAAATGTAGTTGAATCACATGCAGTTTCTGGTCCTATGAGCAAGAGTTTTTTTCTGGTAAGAAGAGTCACTATTGTGCTACCATTGCCATACACAGTGCAAATAGCACTCGCGTCTGTTCCCATAAGTACAGTGTATTGGACAGAAGAGGAGCTATTGTTCTTGTCAGTTTCTTAAGCAGAGTTGAAGTAGATATGTCCCCTGTGTGTGAAGCACAGTTCTTTTGTTCTGAGCAAGCTCACTTTTCAGATCCCATAGGAAACACAGTAGAGTAGAAGAGTGCTCTTTTCTCAACAGCAGAGTGTGTTTCTTGTAAGGCTAGCTAGTGTTTGTTTCCCAGTCAGAAACGGAGTTGAATCCCATGCAGTTTTTGCTCCTACGAGCAAGTGTTGTTTTCTGGTAAGAAGAGTCACTATTGCGCTCCCATTGCCATACACACTGCAAATAGCACTCGCGTCTGCTCCCAGCAAGTACAGTGTATTGGACTGAAGAGGAGCTAATGTTCTTGTCAGTTTCCTAAGCAGAGTTGAACTAGATATAGCACGTGTGTGTAGGAAGCACAGTTCTTTTGTTCTGAGCAAGCTCACTGTTCTTGCCCTATAGGAAACACAGTAGAGTAGAAGAGTGCTCTTTTCTCAAAAGCAGAGTGTGTTTCTTGTAAGGCGAGCTAGCGTTTGTTTCCCAGTCCTAAATGGAGTTGAATCATGTGCAGTTTCTGTCTAATGAGCAAGAATTGTTTTCTGGAAAGGAAAGTCACTATTGTGCTCCCTTTGCCATACACAGTTCAAATAGCTCTCGCGTCTGTTCCCAGCATGTACAGTCTATTGGACTGAAGAGTTTCTACTGTTCTTGTCAGTTTCCTAAGCAGAATTGAACAAGATATGGCCCGTGTGTGTCAGAAGCACAGTTCTTTTGTTCTGATCAAGCTCACATTTCGAACCCCATAGGAAAAACAGTAGAGTAGAAGAGTGCATTTTTCTCAAAGGCAGAGTGTGTTTCTTGTAAGGCGAGCTAGCGTTTGTTTCACAGTCCTAAATGGAGTTGAATCACATGCAGTTTCTGTCCTACGAGCAAGAGATGTTTTCTGGATAGGAAAGTCACTATTGCGCTCCCTTTGCCATACACAGTTCAAATAGCACTCGCGTCTGTTCCCAGCAAGTACAGTGTATTGGACTGAAGAGGAGCTACTGTTCTTGTCAGTTCCCTAAGCAGAGTTGAACTAGGTATGGCCCGTGTGTGTAGGAAGGAAAGTTCTTTTGTTCTGAGCAAGCTCACTGTTCTGGCCCTATAGGAAACACAATAGAGTAGAAGAGTGCTCTTTTCTCAAAAGCAGAGTGTGTTTCTTCTAAGACAAGCTAGCGTTTGTTTCCCAGTCCTAAATGGAGTTGAATCACATGCAATTTTTGGTCCTACGAGCAAGAGTTGTTTTTTGGTAAGAAGAGTCACTATTGCGCTCCCATTGCCATACACAGGGCAAAGAGCACTCGCGTCTGTTCCCAGCAAGTACAGTGTATTAGACTGAAGAGGAGCTACTGTTCTTGTCAGTTCCCTAAGCAGAGTTGAACTAGATAGGGACCGTGTGTGTAGGAAGCACAGTTCTTTTGTTCTGAGCAAGCTCACTCTTGTGGCTGTATAGAAAACACAGAAGAGTAGAAGAGTGCTCTTTTCTCCAAAGCAGAGTGTGTTTCTTGTAAGGCGAGCTAGCGTTTGGTTCCCAGTCCAAAATGGAGTTGAATCACATGCAGTTTCTGGTCCTACGAGCAAGAGTTTTTTTCTGGTAAGAAGAGTCACTATTGTGCTACCATTGCCATACACAGTGCAAATAGCACTCGCGTCTGTTCCCATAAGTACAGTGTATTGGACAGAAGAGGAGCTACTGTTCTTGTCAGTTTCTTAAGCAGAGTTGAAGTAGATATGTCCCCTGTGTGTGAAGCACAGTTCATTTGATCTGAGCAAGCTCACTTTTCGGATCCCATAGGAAACACAGTAGAGTAGAAGAGTGCTCTTTTCTCAACAGCAGAGTGTGTTTCTTGTAAGGCTAGCTAGTGTTTGTTTCCCAGTCAGAAACGGAGTTGAATCCCATGCAGTTTTTGCTCCTACGAGCAAGTGTTGTTTTCTGGTAAGAAGAGTCACTATTGCGCTCCCATTGCCATACACACTGCAAATAGCACTCGCGTCTGCTCCCAGCAAGTACAGTGTATTGGACTGAAGAGGAGCTACTGTTCTTGTCAGTTTCCTAAGCAGAGTTGAACTAGATATAGCACGTGTGTGTAGGAAGCACAGTTCTTTTGTTCTGAGCAAGCTCACTGTTCTTGCCCTGTAGGAAACACAGTAGAGTAGAAGAGTGCTCTTGTCTCAAAAGCAGAGTGTGTTTCTTGTAAGGCGAGCTAGCGTTTGTTTCCCAGTCGTAAATGGAGTTGAATCATGTGCAGTTTCTGTCCAAAGAGCAAGATTTGTTTTCTGGAAAGGAAAGTCACTATTGTGCTCCCTTTGCCATACACAGTTCAAATAGCTCTCGCGTCTGTTCCCAGCATGTACAGTCTATTGGACTGAAGAGTTTCTACTGTTCTTGTCAGTTTCCTAAGCAGAATTGAACAAGATATGGCCCGTGTGTGTCGGAAGCACAGATCTTTTGTTCTGAGCAAGCTCACATTTCGAACCCCATAGGAAAAACAGTGGAGTAGAAGAGTGCATTTTTTTCAAAGGCAGAGTGTGTTTCCTGTAAGGCGAGCTAGCGTTTGTTTCCCAGTCCTAAATGGAGTTGAATCACATGCAGTTTCCGTTCCTACAAGCAAGAGTTGTTTTCTGGTAAGGAAAGTCACTATTGCGCTCCCTTTGCCATACACAGTGCAAATAGGACTCGCGTCTGTTCCCAGCATGTACAGTGTATTGCACTGAAGAGGATCTACTGTTCTTGTCAGTTACCTAAGCAGAGTTGAATTAGATATGGCCCGTGTGTGTCGGAAGCACAGTTCTTTTGTTCTGACCAAGCTCACTGTTCAGACCCCATAAGAAACTCAGTAGAATAGAAGAGTGCTCTTTTCTCAAAAGCAGAGTGTGTTTCTTGGTAAGGCGAGCTAGCGTTTGTTTCCCAGTCCAAAATGGTGTTGAATCACATGCAGTTTCTGGTCCTACGAGCAAGGGATGTTTTCTGGTAAGGAAAGTCACTATTGTGCTCCCTTTGCCATAAACAGTGCAAATAGCAGTCACGTCTGTTCCCAGCAAGTACAGTGTATTGGACTGAAGAGGAGCTACTGTTCTTGTCAGTTTCCTAAGCAGAGTTGAACTAGATATGGCCCGTGTGTGTAGGAAGCACAGTTCTTTTGTTCTGAGCAAGCTCACTGTTCTGGCCCTATAGAAAACACAGAAGAGTAGAAGAGTGCTCTTTTCTCAGAAGCAGAGTTTATTTCTTGTAAGGCCAGCTAGCGTTTGTTTCCCAGTCCTAAATGTAGTTGAATTTCATGCAGTTTCTTGTCCTATGAGCAAGAGATGTTTTCTGGTAAGAAGAGTCACTATTGCGCTCCCATTGCCATACACAGTGCAAACAACACTCGCTACTGTTCTTTGAAAGTACAGTGTATTGGACAGAAGAGGAGCTACTGTTCTTGTCAGTTTCATAAGCAGAGTTGAACTAGATATGGCCCGTGTGTGTAGGAAGCACAGTTCTTTTGTTCTGAACAAGCTCACTGTTCGGACCCCATAGGAAACACAGTAGAGTAGAAGAGTGCTATTTTCTCAAAAGCAGAGTGTGTTTCTTGTAAGGCTAGCTAGTGTTTGTTTCCCTGTCAGAAACAGATTTGAATCTCATGCCGTTTCTGGTCCGATGAGCAAGAGTTGTTTTCTGGTAAGAGGAGTCACTATTTCGCTCCCATTGCCATACAAAGTGCAAATAGGACTCGTGTCTGCGACCTGCAAGTACAGTGTATTGGACTGAAGAGGAGCTACTGTGCTTGTCAGTTTCATAAGCAGAGTTGAACTAGATATGGCCCGTTTGTGTAGGAAGCACAATACTTTTGTTCTGAGCAAGCTCACTGTTCTGGCCCTATAGGAAACACAGTAGAGTAGAAGAGTGCTCTTTTCTCCAAAGCAGAGTGTGTTTCTTCTAAGGCGAGCTAGCGTTTGTTTCCCAGTCCTAAAAAGAGTTGAACCACATGCAGTTTCTGGTCCCACGAGCAAGGGATATTTTCTGGTAAGGAAAGTCACTATTGTGCTCCCTTTGCCATACGCAGTGCAAATAGCACTCATGTCTGTTCCCAGCAAGTACAGTGTATTGGACTGAAGAAGAGCTACTGTTCTTGTCAGTTTCCTAAGCTGAGTTGAACTAGATATGGCCCGTGTGTGTAGGAAGCACAGTTCTTTTGTTCTGAGCAAGCTCACTGTTCTGGCCCTATAGGAAACACAGAAGAGTAGAAGAGTGCTCTTTTCTCAGAAGCAGAGTTTGTTTCTTGTAAGGTGAGCTAGCGTTTGTTTCCCAGTCCTAAATGGAGATGAATCACATGCAGTTTCTGGTCCTACGAAAAAGAGTTGTTTTCTGGTAAGAAGAGTCACTATTGTGCTACCATTGCCATACACAGTGCAAATAGCACTCGCGTCTGTTCCCAGCAAGTACAGCGTATTGGACAGAAGAGTAGCTACTGTTCTTGTCAGTTTCCTAAGCAGAGTTGAACTAGATATGGCCCTTGTGTGTGAAGCACAAATCTTTTGTTCTGAGCAAGCTCACTGTTCTGGCCCTATAGGAAACACAGAAGAGTAGAAGAGTGCTCTTTTCTCAAAAGCAGAGTGTGTTTCTTGTAAGGAGAGCTAGCGTTTGTTTCCCAGGCCTAAATGGAATTCAATCACATGCAGGTTCTGGTCCTACGAGCAAGAGTTGTTTTCTGCTAAGAAGAGTCACTATTGTGCTCCGATTGCCACACACAGTGCAAATAGCACTCGTCTCTGCTCCCAACAAGTACAGTGTATTGGACTGAAGAGGAGCTACTGTTCTTGTCAGTTTCCTAAGCAGAGTTGAACTAGATATATCCCGTGTGTGTAGGAAGCACAGTTCTTTTGATCTGAGCAAGCTCACTGTTCTGGCCCTATAGGAAACACAGTAGAGTATAAGAATGCTCTTTTCTCAAAAGCAGAGCGTGTTTCTTGTAAGGAGAGCTAGCGTTTGTTTCCCAGTCCTAAATGGAGTTGAATCACATGCAGTTTTTGGTCCTAAGAGCAATGGATGTTTTCTGGTAAGGAAAGTCACTATTGTGCTCCCTTTTCCATACGCAGTGCAAATAGCACTCACGTCTGTTCCCAGCAAGTACAGTGTATTAGACAGAAGAGGAGCTACTGTTCTTGTCAGTTTCTTAAGCAGAGTTGAAGTAGATATGTCCCGTGTGTGTGAAGCACAGTTCTTTTGTTCTGAGCAAGCTCAATTTTCGGACACCATAGTAAACACAGTAGCGTAGAAGAGTGCTCTTTTCTCAAAAGCAGAGTGTGTTTCTTGTAAGGTGAGCTAGCGTTTGTTTCCTAGTCCTAAATGGAGTTGAATCACATGCAATTTTTGGTCCTATGAGCACGGGATGTTTTCTTGTAAGGAAAGTCACTATTGCGCTCCCTTTGCCATACACAGTTCAAATAGCCCTCGCGTCTTTTCCCAGCAAGTACAGTGTATTGGACTGAAGAGGAGCTAATGTTCTTCTCAGTTTCCTAAGCAGAGTTGAACTAGATATGGCCCGTGTGTGTAGAAAGCACAGTTCTTTTGTTCTGAGCAAGCTCACTGTTCGGACCCCATAGGAAAGAGAAGAATAGAATAGTGCTCTTTTCTCAAAAGCAGAGTGTTTTTCTTGGAAGGCGAGCTAGCGTTTGTTTCCCAGTCCTAAATGGAGTTGAATCACATGCAGTTTCTGGTCCTACGAGCAAGGGATATTTTCTGGTAAGAAAAGTCACTATTGAGCTCCCTTTGCCATACACAGTTCAAATAGCACTCGCGTCTTTTTCCAGCAAGTACAGTGTATTGGACTGAAGAGGAGCTACTGTTCTTCTCAGTTTCCTAACTAGAGTTGAACTAGATATGGCCTGTGTATGTAGGAAGCACAGTTCTTTGGTTCTGAGCAAGCTCACTCTTCTGGCCTATAGAAAACACAGTAGAGTAGAAGAGTGCTCTTTTCTCAAAAGCAGAGTGTGTTTCTTGTAAGGCGAGCTAGCGTTTGTTTCCCAGTCCTAAATGGAGTTGAATCACATGCAGTTTCTGTCCTACGAGCAAGAGATGTTTTCTGGAAAGGAAAGTCACTATTGTGCTCCCTTTGCCATACACAGTTCAAATAGCACTCGCGTCTGTTCCCAGCAAGTACAGTGTATTGGACTGAAGAGGAGCTCCTGTTCTTGTCAGTTCCCTAAGCAGTGTTGAACTAGGTATGGCCCGTGTGTGTAGGAAGGAAAGTTCTTTTGTTCTGAGCAAGCTCACTGTTCTGGCCCTATAGGAAACACAATAGAGTAGAAGAGTGCTCTTTTCTCAAAAGCAGAGTGTGTTTCTTCTAAGGCGAGCTAGCGTTTGTTTCCAAGTCCTAAATGGAGTTGAATCACATGCAGTTTTTGGTCCTACGAGCAAGAGTAGTTTTCTGGTAAGAAGAGTCACTATTGCGCTCCCATTGCCATACACAGGGCAAATAGCACTCGCGTCTGTTCCCAGCAAGTACAGTGTATTAGACTGAAGAGGAGCTACTATTCTTGTCAGTTCCCTAAGCAGAGTTGAACTAGATAGGGCCCGTGTGTGTAGAAAGCACAGTTCTTTTGTTCTGAGCAAGCTCACTCTTGTGGCCGTATAGGAAACACAGAAGAGTAGAAGAGTGCTCTTTTCTCAAAAGCAGAGTGTGTTTCTTGTAAGGCGAGCTAGCGTTTGGTTCCCAGTCCAAAATGTAGTTGAATCACATGCAGTTTCTGGTCCTATGAGCAAGAGTTTTTTTCTGGTAAGAAGAGTCACTATTGTGCTACCATTGCCATACACAGTGCAAATAGCACTCGCGTCTGTTCCCATAAGTACAGTGTATTGGACAGAAGAGGAGCTACTGTTCTTGTCAGTTTCTTAAGCAGAGTTGAAGTAGATATGTCCCCTGTGTGTGAAGCACAGTTCTTTTGTTCTGAGCAAGCTCACTTTTCAGATCCCATAGGAAACACAGTAGAGTAGAAGAGTGCTCTTTTCTCAACAGCAGAGTGTGTTTCTTGTAAGGCTAGCTAGTGTTTGTTTCCCAGTCAGAAACGGAGTTGAATCCCATGCAGTTTTTGCTCCTACGAGCAAGTGTTGTTTTCTGGTAAGAAGAGTCACTATTGCGCTCCCATTGCCATACACACTGCAAATAGCACTCGCGTCTGCTCCCAGCAAGTACAGTGTATTGGACTGAAGAGGAGCTAATGTTCTTGTCAGTTTCCTAAGCAGAGTTGAACTAGATATAGCACGTGTGTGTAGGAAGCACAGTTCTTTTGTTCTGAGCAAGCTCACTGTTCTTGCCCTATAGGAAACACAGTAGAGTAGAAGAGTGCTCTTTTCTCAAAAGCAGAGTGTGTTTCTTGTAAGGCGAGCTAGCGTTTGTTTCCCAGTCCTAAATGGAGTTGAATCATGTGCAGTTTCTGTCTAATGAGCAAGAATTGTTTTCTGGAAAGGAAAGTCACTATTGTGCTCCCTTTGCCATACACAGTTCAAATAGCTCTCCCGTCTGTTCCCAGCATGTACAGTCTATTGGACTGAAGAGTTTCTACTGTTCTTGTCAGTTTCCTAAGCAGAATTGAACAAGATATGGCCCGTGTGTGTCGGAAGCACAGTTCTTTTGTTCTGATCAAGCTCACATTTCGAACCCCATAGGAAAAACAGTAGAGTAGAAGAGTGCATTTTTCTCAAAGGCAGAGTGTGTTTCTTGTAAGGCGAGCTAGCGTTTGTTTCACAGTCCTAAATGGAGTTGAATCACATGCAGTTTCTGTCCTACGAGCAAGAGATGTTTTCTGGATAGGAAAGTCACTATTGCGCTCCCTTTGCCATACACAGTTCAAATAGCACTCGCGTCTGTTCCCAGCAAGTACAGTGTATTGGACTGAAGAGGAGCTACTGTTCTTGTCAGTTCCCTAAGCAGAGTTGAACTAGGTATGGCCCGTGTGTGTAGGAAGGAAAGTTCTTTTGTTCTGAGCAAGCTCACTGTTCTGGCCCTATAGGAAACACAATAGAGTAGAAGAGTGCTCTTTTCTCAAAAGCAGAGTGTGTTTCTTCTAAGACAAGCTAGCGTTTGTTTCCCAGTCCTAAATGGAGTTGAATCACATGCAATTTTTGGTCCTACGAGCAAGAGTTGTTTTCTGGTAAGAAGAGTCACTATTGCGCTCCCATTGCCATACACAGGGCAAAGAGCACTCGCGTCTGTTCCCAGCAAGTACAGTGTATTAGACTGAAGAGGAGCTACTGTTCTTGTCAGTTCCCTAAGCAGAGTTGAACTAGATAGGGACCGTGTGTGTAGGAAGCACAGTTCTTTTGTTCTGAGCAAGCTCACTCTTGTGGCTGTATAGAAAACACAGAAGAGTAGAAGAGTGCTCTTTTCTCCAAAGCAGAGTGTGTTTCTTGTAAGGCGAGCTAGCGTTTGGTTCCCAGTCCAAAATGTAGTTGAATCACATGCAGTTTCTGGTCCTACGAGCAAGAGTTTTTTTCTGGTAAGAAGAGTCACTATTGTGCTACCATTGCCATACACAGTGCAAATAGCACTCGCGTCTGTTCCCATAAGTACAGTGTATTGGACAGAAGAGGAGCTACTGTTCTTGTCAGTTTCTTAAGCAGAGTTGAAGTAGATATGTCCCCTGTGTGTGAAGCACAGTTCTTTTGTTCTGAGCAAGCTCACTTTTCAGATCCCATAGGAAACACAGTAGAGTAGAAGAGTGCTCTTTTCTCAACAGCAGAGTGTGTTTCTTGTAAGGCTAGCTAGTGTTTGTTTCCCAGTCAGAAACGGAGTTGAATCCCATGCAGTTTTTGCTCCTACGAGCAAGTGTTGTTTTCTGGTAAGAAGAGTCACTATTGCGCTCCCATTGCCATACACACTGCAAATAGCACTCGCGTCTGCTCCCAGCAAGTACAGTGTATTGGACTGAAGAGGAGCTAATGTTCTTGTCAGTTTCCTAAGCAGAGTTGAACTAGATATAGCACGTGTGTGTAGGAAGCACAGTTCTTTTGTTCTGAGCAAGCTCACTGTTCTTGCCCTATAGGAAACACAGTAGAGTAGAAGAGTGCTCTTTTCTCAAAAGCAGAGTGTGTTTCTTGTAAGGCGAGCTAGCGTTTGTTTCCCAGTCCTAAATGGAGTTGAATCATGTGCAGTTTCTGTCTAATGAGCAAGAATTGTTTTCTGGAAAGGAAAGTCACTATTGTGCTCCCTTTGCCATACACAGTTCAAATAGCTCTCGCGTCTGTTCCCAGCATGTACAGTCTATTGGACTGAAGAGTTTCTACTGTTCTTGTCAGTTTCCTAAGCAGAATTGAACAAGATATGGCCCGTGTGTGTCGGAAGCACAGTTCTTTTGTTCTGATCAAGCTCACATTTCGAACCCCATAGGAAAAACAGTAGAGTAGAAGAGTGCATTTTTCTCAAAGGCAGAGTGTGTTTCTTGTAAGGCGAGCTAGCGTTTGTTTCACAGTCCTAAATGGAGTTGAATCACATGCAGTTTCTGTCCTACGAGCAAGAGATGTTTTCTGGATAGGAAAGTCACTATTGCGCTCCCTTTGCCATACACAGTTCAAATAGCACTCGCGTCTGTTCCCAGCAAGTACAGTGTATTGGACTGAAGAGGAGCTACTGTTCTTGTCAGTTCCCTAAGCAGAGTTGAACTAGGTATGGCCCGTGTGTGTAGGAAGGAAAGTTCTTTTGTTCTGAGCAAGCTCACTGTTCTGGCCCTATAGGAAACACAATAGAGTAGAAGAGTGCTCTTTTCTCAAAAGCAGAGTGTGTTTCTTCTAAGACAAGCTAGTGTTTGTTTCCCAGTCCTAAATGGAGTTGAATCACATGCAATTTTTGGTCCTACGAGCAAGAGTTGTTTTCTGGTAAGAAGAGTCACTATTGCGCTCCCATTGCCATACACAGGGCAAAGAGCACTCGCGTCTGTTCCCAGCAAGTACAGTGTATTAGACTGAAGAGGAGCTACTGTTCTTGTCAGTTCCCTAAGCAGAGTTGAACTAGATAGGGACCGTGTGTGTAGGAAGCACAGTTCTTTTGTTCTGAGCAAGCTCACTCTTGTGGCTGTATAGAAAACACAGAAGAGTAGAAGAGTGCTCTTTTCTCCAAAGCAGAGTGTGTTTCTTGTAAGGCGAGCTAGCGTTTGGTTCCCAGTCCAAAATGTAGTTGAATCACATGCAGTTTCTGGTCCTACGAGCAAGAGTTTTTTTCTGGTAAGAAGAGTCACTATTGTGCTACCATTGCCATACACAGTGCAAATAGCACTCGCGTCTGTTCCCATAAGTACAGTGTATTGGACAGAAGAGGAGCTACTGTTCTTGTCAGTTTCTTAAGCAGAGTTGAAGTAGATATGTCCCCTGTGTGTGAAGCACAGTTCATTTGATCTGAGCAAGCTCACTTTTCGGATCCCATAGGAAACACAGTAGAGTAGAAGAGTGCTCTTTTCTCAACAGCAGAGTGTGTTTCTTGTAAGGCTAGCTAGTGTTTGTTTCCCAGTCAGAAACGGAGTTGAATCCCATGCAGTTTTTGCTCCTACGAGCAAGTGTTGTTTTCTGGTAAGAAGAGTCACTATTGCGCTCCCATTGCCATACACACTGCAAATAGCACTCGCGTCTGCTCCCAGCAAGTACAGTGTATTGGACTGAAGAGGAGCTACTGTTCTTGTCAGTTTCCTAAGCAGAGTTGAACTAGATATAGCACGTGTGTGTAGGAAGCACAGTTCTTTTGTTCTGAGCAAGCTCACTGTTCTTGCCCTGTAGGAAACACAGTAGAGTAGAAGAGTGCTCTTGTCTCAAAAGCAGAGTGTGTTTCTTGTAAGGCGAGCTAGCGTTTGTTTCCCAGTCGTAAATGGAGTTGAATCATGTGCAGTTTCTGTCCAACGAGCAAGATTTGTTTTCTGGAAAGGAAAGTCACTATTGTGCTCCCTTTGCCATACACAGTTCAAATAGCTCTCGCGTCTGTTCCCAGCATGTACAGTCTATTGGACTGAAGAGTTTCTACTGTTCTTGTCAGTTTCCTAAGCAGAATTGAACAAGATATGGCCCGTGTGTGTCGGAAGCACAGATCTTTTGTTCTGAGCAAGCTCACATTTCGAACCCCATAGGAAAAACAGTGGAGTAGAAGAGTGCATTTTTTTCAAAGGCAGAGTGTGTTTCCTGTAAGGCGAGCTAGCGTTTGTTTCCCAGTCCTAAATGGAGTTGAATCACATGCAGTTTCCGTTCCTACAAGCAAGAGTTGTTTTCTGGTAAGGAAAGTCACTATTGCGCTCCCTTTGCCATACACAGTGCAAATAGGACTCGCGTCTGTTCCCAGCATGTACAGTGTATTGCACTGAAGAGGATCTACTGTTCTTGTCAGTTACCTAAGCAGAGTTGAATTAGGTATGGCCCGTGTGTGTCGGAAGCACAGTTCTTTTGTTCTGACCAAGCTCACTGTTCAGACCCCATAAGAAACTCAGTAGAATAGAAGAGTGCTCTTTTCTCAAAAGCAGAGTGTGTTTCTTGGTAAGGCGAGCTAGCGTTTGTTTCCCAGTCCAAAATGGTGTTGAATCACATGCAGTTTCTGGTCCTACGAGCAAGGGATGATTTCTGGTAAGGAAAGTCACTATTGTGCTCCCTTTGCCATAAACAGTGCAAATAGCAGTCACGTCTGTTCCCAGCAAGTACAGTGTATTGGACTGAAGAGGAGCTACTGTTCTTGTCAGTTTCCTAAGCAGAGTTGAACTAGATATGGCCCGTGTGTGTAGGAAGCACAGTTCTTTTGTTCTGAGAAAGCTCACTGTTCTGGCCCTATAGAAAACACAGAAGAGTAGAAGAGTGCTCTTTTCTCAGAAGCAGAGTTTATTTCTTGTAAGGCCAGCTAGCGTTTGTTTCCCAGTCCTAAATGTAGTTGAATTTCATGCAGTTTCTTGTCCTATGAGCAAGAGTTGTTTTCTGGTAAGAAGAGTCACTATTGCGCTCCCATTGCCATACACAGTGCAAACAACACTCGCTACTGTTCTTTGAAAGTACAGTGTATTGGACAGAAGAGGAGCTACTGTTCTTGTCAGTTTCATAAGCAGAGTTGAACTAGATATGGCCCGTGTGTGTAGGAAGCACAGTTCTTTTGTTCTGAACAAGCTCACTGTTCGGACCCCATAGGAAACACAGTAGAGTAGAAGAGTGCTATTTTCTCAAAAGCAGAGTGTGTTTCTTGTAAGGCTAGCTAGTGTTTGTTTCCCTGTCAGAAACAGATTTGAATCTCATGCCGTTTCTGGTCCGATGAGCAAGAGTTGTTTTCTGGTAAGAGGAGTCACTATTTCGCTCCCATTGCCATACAAAGTGCAAATAGGACTCGTGTCTGCGACCTGCAAGTACAGTGTATTGGACTGAAGAGGAGCTACTGTGCTTGTCAGTTTCCTAAGCAGAGTTGAACTAGATATGGCCCGTTTGTGTAGGAAGCACAATACTTTTGTTCTGAGCAAGCTCACTGTTCTGGCCCTATAGGAAACACAGTAGAGTAGAAGAGTGCTCTTTTCTCCAAAGCAGAGTGTGTTTCTTCTAAGGCGAGCTAGCGTTTGTTTCCCAGTCCTAAAAAGAGTTGAACCACATGCAGTTTCTGGTCCCACGAGCAAGGGATATTTTCTGGTAAGGAAAGTCACTATTGTGCTCCCTTTGCCATACGCAGTGCAAATAGCACTCACGTCTGTTCCCAGCAAGTACAGTGTATTGGACTGAAGAAGAGCTACTGTTCTTGTCAGTTTCCTAAGCTGAGTTGAACTAGATATGGCCCGTGTGTGTAGGAAGCACAGTTCTTTTGTTCTGAGCAAGCTCACTGTTCTGGCCCTATAGGAAACACAGAAGAGTAGAAGAGTGCTCTTTTCTCAGAAGCAGAGTTTGTTTCTTGTAAGGTGAGCTAGCGTTTGTTTCCCAGTCCTAAATGGAGATGAATCACATGCAGTTTCTGGTCCTACGAAAAAGAGTTGTTTTCTGGTAAGAAGAGTCACTATTGTGCTACCATTGCCATACACAGTGCAAATAGCACTCGCGTCTGTTCCCAGCAAGTACAGCGTATTGGACAGAAGAGTAGCTACTGTTCTTGTCAGTTTCCTAAGCAGAGTTGAACTAGATATGGCCCTTGTGTGTGAAGCACAAATCTTTTGTTCTGAGCAAGCTCACTGTTCTGGCCCTATAGGAAACACAGAAGAGTAGAAGAGTGCTCTTTTCTCAAAAGCAGAGTGTGTTTCTTGTAAGGAGAGCTAGCGTTTGTTTCCCAGGCCTAAATGGAATTCAATCACATGCAGGTTCTGGTCCTACGAGCAAGAGTTGTTTTCTGCTAAGAAGAGTCACTATTGTGCTCCCATTGCCACACACAGTGCAAATAGCACTCGTGTCTGCTCCCAACAAGTACAGTGTATTGGACTGAAGAGGAGCTACTGTTCTTGTCAGTTTCCTAAGCAGAGTTGAACTAGATATATCCCGTGTGTGTAGGAAGCACAGTTCTTTTGATCTGAGCAAGCTCACTGTTCTGGCCCTATAGGAAACACAGTAGAGTATAAGAATGCTCTTTTCTCAAAAGCAGAGCATGTTTCTTGTAAGGAGAGCTAGCGTTTGTTTCCCAGTCCTAAATGGAGTTGAATCACATGCAGTTTTTGGTCCTAAGAGCAATGGATGTTTTCTGGTAAGGAAAGTCACTATTGTGCTCCCTTTGCCATACGCAGTGCAAATAGCACTCACGTTTGTTCCCAGCAAGTACAGTGTATTAGACAGAAGAGGAGCTACTGTTCTTGTCAGTTTCTTAAGCTGAGTTGAAGTAGATATGTCCCGTGTGTGTGAAGCACAATTCTTTTGTTCTGAGCAAGCTCAATTTTCGGACACCATAGTAAACACAGTAGCGTAGAAGAGTGCTCTTTTCTCAAAAGCAGAGTGTGTTTCTTGTAAGGTGAGCTAGCGTTTGTTTCCTAGTCCTAAATGGAGTTGAATCACATGCAATTTTTGGTCCTATGAGCACGGGATGTTTTCTTGTAAGGAAAGTCACTATTGCGCTCCCTTTGCCATACACAGTTCAAATAGCCCTCGCGTCTTTTCCCAGCAAGTACAGTGTATTGGACTGAAGAGGAGCTAATGTTCTTCTCAGTTTCCTAAGCAGAGTTGAACTAGATATGGCCCGTGTGTGTAGGAAGCACAGTTCTTTTGTTCTGAGCAAGCTCACTGTTCGGACCCCATAGGAAACACAGTACAGTAGAAGAGTGCTCTTTTCTCAAAAGCAGAGTGTGTTTCTTGGAAGGCGAGCTAGCGTTTGTTTCCCAGTCCTAAATGGAGTTGAATCACATGCAGTTTCTGGTCCTACGAGCAAGGGATGTTTTCTGGTAAGAAAAGTCACTATTGCGCTCCCTTTGCCATACACAGTTCAAATAGCACTCGCGTCTTTTCCCAGCAAGTACAGTGTATTGGACTGAAGAGGAGCTACTGTTCTTCTCAGTTTCCTAACTAGAGTTGAACTAGATATGGCCTGTGTATGTAGGTAGCACAGTTCTTTGGTTCTGAGCAAGCTCACTCTTCTGGCCTATAGAAAACACGGTAGAGTAGAAGAGTGCTCTTTTCTCAAAAGCAGAGTGTGTTTCTTGTAAGGCGAGCTAGCGTTTGTTTCCCAGTCCTAAATGGAGTTGAATCACATGCAGTTTCTGTCCTACGAGCAAGAGATGTTTTCTGGAAAGGAAAGTCACTATTGTGCTCATTTGCCATACACAGTTCAAATAGCACTCGCGTCTGTTCCCAGCAAGTACAGTGTATTGGACTGAAGAGGAGCTACTGTTCTTGTCAGTTCCCTAAGCAGAGTTGAACTAGGTATGGCCCGTGTGTGTAGGAAGGAAAGTTCTTTTGTTCTGAGCAAGCTCACTGTTCTGGCCCTATAGGAAACACAATAGAGTAGAAGAGTGCTCTTTTCTCAAAAGCAGAGTGTGTTTCTTCTAAGGCGAGCTAGCGTTTGTTTCCAAGTCCTAAATGGAGTTGAATCACATGCAGTTTTTGGTCCTACGAGCAAGAGTTGTTTTCTGGTAAGAAGAGTCACTATTGCGCTCCCATTGCCATACACAGGGCAAAGAGCACTCGCGTCTGTTCCCAGCAAGTACAGTGTATTAGACTGAAGAGGAGCTACTATTCTTGTCAGTTCCCTAAGCAGAGTTGAACTAGATAGGGCCCGTGTGTGTAGAAAGCACAGTTCTTTTGTTCTGAACAAGCTCACTCTTGTGGCCGTATAGGAAACACAGAAGAGTAGAAGAGTGCTCTTTTCTCAAAAGCAGAGTGTGTTTCTTGTAAGGCGAGCTAGCGTTTGGTTCCCAGTCCAAAATGTAGTTGAATCACATGCAGTTTCTGGTCCTATGAGCAAGAGTTTTTTTCTGGTAAGAAGAGTCACTATTGTGCTACCATTGCCATACACAGTGCAAATAGCACTCGCGTCTGTTCCCATAAGTACAGTGTATTGGACAGAAGAGGAGCTACTGTTCTTGTCAGTTTCTTAAGCAGAGTTGAAGTAGATATGTCCCCTGTGTGTGAAGCACAGTTCTTTTGTTCTGAGCAAGCTCACTTTTCAGATCCCATAGGAAACACAGTAGAGTAGAAGAGTGCTCTTTTCTCAACAGCAGAGTGTGTTTCTAGTAAGGCTAGCTAGTGTTTGTTTCCCAGTCAGAAACGGAGTTGAATCCCATGCAGTTTTTGCTCCTACGAGCAAGTGTTGTTTTCTGGTAAGAAGAGTCACTATTGCGCTCCCATTGCCATACAAACTGCAAATAGCACGCGCGTCTACTCCCAGCAAGTACAGTGTATTGGACTGAAGAGGAGCTACTGTTCTTGTCAGTTTCCTAAGCAGAGTTGAACTAGATATGGCCCTTGTGTGTAGGCAGTACAGTTCTTTTGTTCTGAGCAAGCTCACATTTCGAACCCCATAGGAAAAACAGTACAGTAGAAGAGTGCATTTTTTTTCAAAGGCAGAGTGTGTTTCTTGTAAGGCGAGCTAGCGTTTGTTTCGCAGTCCTAAATGAAGTTGAATTACATGCCGTTTCCGTTCCTACAAGCAAGAGTTGTTTTCTGGTAAGGAAAGTCACTATTGCGCTCCCTTTGCCATACACAGTGCAAATAGCACTCGCGTCTGTTCCCAGCAAGTACAGTGTATTGGACTGAAGAGGAGCTACTATTCTTGTCATTTTCCTAAGCAGAATTGAACTAGATATGGCCCGTGTGTGTAGGAAGCACGGTTCTTTTGTTCTGAGCAAGCTCACTGTTTGGACCCCATAGGAAACACAGTAGAGTAGAAGAGTGCTCTTTTCTCAAAAGCAGAGTGTATTTCTTGTAAGGCGAGCTAGCGTTTGTTTCCCAGTCCTAAATGGAGTTGAATCACATGCAGTTTCTATTCCTACAAGCAAGAGATGTTTTCTGGTAAGAAGAGTCACTATTGCGCTCCCATTGCCATACACAGTGCAAATAGCAAGGCGTCTGTACCCAGCATGTACAGTGTATTGGACTGAAGAGGATCTATTGTTCTTGTCAGTATCCTAAGCAGAATTGAACTAGATATGACCCGTGTGTGTAGGAAGCACTGTTCTTTTGTTCTGAGCAAGCTCAGTGTTCTGGCCCTATAGGAAACACCGTAGAGTAGAAGAGTGCTCTTTTCTCAAAAGCAGAGTGTGTTTCTTCTAAGGCGAACTAGCGTTTGTTTCCAAGTCCTAAATGGAGTTGAATCACATGCAGTTTCTGGTCCTACAAGAAAGAGTTGATTTCTGGTAAGAAGAGTCACTATAGAGCTCCCATTACCACACACAGGGTAAATAGCTCTCGCGTCTGTCCCAGCATGTACAGTGTATTGCACTGAAGAGGATCTACTGTTCTTGTCAGTTACCTAAGCAGAGTTGAACTAGATATGGCCCGTGTGTGTAGGAAGCACAGTTCTTTTGTTCTGATCAAGCTCACTGTTCGGACACCATAGGAAACACAGTAGAATAGAAGAGTGCTCTTTTCTCAAAAGCAGAGTGTGTTTCTTGTAAGGCTAGCTAGTGTTTGTTTCCCAGTCAGAAACAGATTTGAATCTCATGAGTTTCTGGTCCTATGAGCAAGAGTTGTTTTCTGGTAAGAGGAACACTATTTCGCTCCCATTGCCATAAACAGTGCAAATAGCAGTCACGTATGTTCCCAGCAAGTACAGTGTATTGGACTGAAGAGGAGCTACTGTTCTTGTCAGTTTCCTAAGCAGAGTTGAACTAGATATGGCCCGTGTGTGTAGGAAGCACAGTTCTTTTGTTCTGAGAAAGCTCACTGTTCTGGCCCTATAGAAAACACAGAAGAGTAGAAGAGTGCTCTTTTCTCAGAAGCAGAGTTTGTTTCTTGTAAGGCGAGCTAGCGTTTGTTTCCCAGTCCTAAATGTAGTTGAATTTCATGCAGTTTCTTGTCCTATGAGCAAGAGTTGTTTTCTGGTAAGAAGAGTCACTATTGCGCTCCCATTGCCATACACAGTGCAAACAACACTCGCTACTGTTCTTTGAAAGTACAGTGTATTGGACAGAAGAGGAGCTACTGTTCTTGTCAGTTTCATAAGCAGAGTTGAACTAGATATGGCCCGTGTGTGTAGGAAGCACAGTTCTTTTGTTCTGAGCAAGCTCACTGTTCGGACCCCATAGGAAACACAGTAGAGTAGAAGAGTGCTATTTTCTCAAAAGCAGAGTGTGTTTCTTGTAAGGCTAGCTAGTGTTTGTTTCCCTGTCAGAAACAGATTTGAATCTCATGCCGTTTCTGGTCCGATGAGCAAGAGTTGTTTTCTGGTAAGAGGAGTCACTATTTCGCTCCCATTGCCATACAAAGTGCAAATAGGACTCGTGTCTGCGACCTGCAGGTACAGTGTATTGGACTGAAGAGGAGCTACTGTGCTTGTCAGTTTCCTAAGCAGAGTTGAACTAGATATGGCCCGTTTGTGTAGGAAGCACAATACTTTTGTTCTGAGCAAGCTCACTGTTCTGGCCCTATAGGAAACACAGTAGAGTAGAAGAGTGCTCTTTTCTCCAAAGCAGAGTGTGTTTCTTCTAAGGCGAGCTAGCGTTTGTTTCCCAGTCCTAAATGGAGTTGAACCACATGCAGTTTCTGGTCCCACGAGCAAGGGATGTTTTCTGGTAAGGAAAGTCACTATTGTGCTCCCTTTGCCATACGCAGTGCAAATAGCACTCACGTCTGTTCCCAGCAAGTACAGTGTATTGGACTGAAGAAGAGCTACTGTTCTTGTCAGTTTCCTAAGCTGAGTTGAACTAGATATGGCCCGTGTGTGTAGGAAGCACAGTTCTTTTGTTCTGAGCAAGCTCACTGTTCTGGCCCTATAGGAAACACAGAAGAGTAGAAGAGTGCTCTTTTCTCAGAAGCAGAGTTTGTTTCTTGTAAGGTGAGCTAGCGTTTGTTTCCCAGTCCTAAATGGAGATGAATCACATGCAGTTTCTGGTCCTACGAAAAAGAGTTGTTTTCTGGTAAGAAGAGTCACTATTGTGCTACCATTGCCATACACAGTGCAAATAGCACTCGCGTCTGTTCCCAGCAAGTACAGTGTATTGGACTGTAGAGGAGCTACTGTTCTTGTCAGTTTCCTAAGCAGAGTTGAACTAGATATGGCCCGTGTGTGTGAAGCACAAATCTTTTGTTCTGAGCAAGCTCACTGTTCTGGCCCTATAGGAAACACAGAAGAGTAGAAGAGTGCTCTTTTCTCAAAAGCAGAGTGTGTTTCTTGTAAGGAGAGCTAGCGTTTGTTTCCCAGGCCTAAATGGAATTCAATCACATGCAGTTTCTGGTCCTACGAGCAAGAGTTGTTTTCTGGTAAGAAGAGTCACTATTGCGCTCCCATTGCCACACACAGTGCAAATAGCACTCGTGTCTGCTCCCAACAAGTACAGTGTATTGGACTGAAGAGGAGCTACTGTTCTTGTCAGTTTCCTAAGCAGAGTTGAACTAGATATATCCCGTGTGTGTAGGAAGCACAGTTCTTTTGTTCTGAGCAAGCTCACTGTTCTGGCCCTATAGGAAACACAGTAGAGTAGAAGAATGCTCTTTTCTCAAAAGCAGAGCGTGTTTCTTGTAAGGAGAGCCAGCGTTTGTTTCCCAGTCCTAAATGGAGTTGAATCACATGCAGTTTTTGGTCCTAAGAGCAATGGATGTTTTCTGGTAAGGAAAGTCACTATTGTGCTCTCTTTGCCATACACTGTTCAAATAGCACTCGCGTCTGTTCCCAGCAAGTACAGTGTATTGGACTGTAGAGGAGCTACTGTTCTTGTCAGTTTCCTAAGCAGAGTTGAACTAGATATGGCCCGTGTGTGTAGGAAGCACAGGTCTTTTGTTCTGAGCATGCTCACTGTTCGGACCACATAGGAAACACAGTAGAATAGAAGAGTGCTCTTTTCTCAAAAGCAGAGTGTGTTTCTTGGAGGGCGAGCTAGCGTTTGTTTCCCAGTCCTAATTGGAGTTGAATCACATGCAGTTTCTGGTCCTACGAGCAAGGGATGTTTTCTGGTAAGAAAAGTCACTATTGTGCTCCCTTTTCCATACACAGTTCAAATAGCACTCGCGTCTTTTCCCAGCAAGTACAGTGTATTGGACAGAAGAGGAGCTTCTGTTCTTCTCAGTTTCCTAACTAGAGTTGAACTAGATATGGCCTGTGTATGTAGGAAGCACAGTTCTTTGGTTCTGAGCAAGCTCACTCTTCTGGCCTATAGAAAACACAGTAGAGTAGAAGAGTGCTCTTTTCTCAAAAGCAGAGTGTGTTTCTTGTAAGGCGAGCTAGCGTTTGTTTCCCAGTCCTAAATGGAGTTGAATCACATGCAGTTTCTGTCCTACGAGCAAGAGATGTTTTCTGGAAAGGAAAGTCACTATTGTGCTCCCTTTGCCATACACAGTTCAAATAGCACTCGCGTCTGTTCCCAGCAAGTACAGTGTATTGGACTGAAGAGGAGCTACTGTTCTTGTCAGTTCCCTAAGCAGAGTTGAACTAGGTATGGCCCATGTGTGTAGGAAGGAAAGTTCTTTTGTTCTGAGCAAGCTCACTGTTCTGGCCCTATAGGAAACACAATAGAGTAGAAGAGTGCTCTTTTCTCAAAAGCAGAGTGTGTTTCTTCTAAGGCGAGCTAGCGTTTGTTTCCAAGTCCTAAATGGAGTTGAATCACATGCAGTTTTTGGTCCTATGAGCAAGAGCTGTTTTCTGGTAAGAAGAGTCACTATTGCGCTCCCATTGCCATACACTGGGCAAATAGCACTCGCGTCTGTTCCCAGCAAGTACAGTGTATTAGACTGAAGAGGAGCTACTATTCTTGTCAGTTCCCTAAGCAGAGTTGAACTAGATAGGGCCCGTGTGTGTAGAAAGCACAGTTCTTTTGTTTTGAGCAAGCTCACTCTTGTGGCCGTATAGGAAACACAGAAGAGTAGAAGAGTGCTCTTTTCTCAAAAGCAGAGTGTGTTTCTTGTAAGGCGAGCTAGCGTTTGGTTCCCAGTCCAAAATGGAGTTGAATCACATGCAATTTCTGGTCCTATGAGCAAGAGTTTTTTTCTGGTAAGAAGAGTCACTATTGTGCTACCATTGCCATACACAGTGCAAATAGCACTCGCGTCTGTTCCCATAAGTACAGTGTATTGGACAGAAGAGGAGCTACTGTTCTTGTCAGTTTCTTAAGCAGAGTTGAAGTGCTTCCCCTGTGTGTGAAGCACAGTTCTTTTGTTCTGAGCAAGCTCACTTTTCAGATCCCATAGGAAACACAGTAGAGTAGAAGAGTGCTCTTTTCTCAACAGCAGAGTGTGTTTCTTGTAAGGCTAGCTAGTGTTTGTTTCCCAGTCAGAAACGGAGTTGAATCCCATGCAGTTTTTGCTCCTATGAGCAAGTGTTGTTTTCTGGTAAGAAGAATCACTATTGCGCTCCCATTGCCATACACACTGCACATAGCACTCGCGTCTACTCCCAGCAAGTACAGTGTATTGGACTGAAGAGGAGCTAATGTTCTTGTCATTTTCCTAAGCAGAGTTGAACTAGATATAGCACGTGTGTGTAGGAAGCACAGTTCTTTTGTTCTGAGCAAGCTCACTGTTCTTGCCCTATAGGAAACACAGTAGAGTAGAAGAGTGCTCTTTTCTGAAAAGCAGAGTGTGTTTCTTGTAAGGCGAGCTAGCGTTTGTTTCCCAGTCCTAAATGGAGTTGAATCATGTGCAGTTTCTGTCCTACAAGCAAGAGTTGTTTTCTGGAAAGGAAAGTCACTATTGTGCTCCCTTTGCCATACACAGTTCAAATAGCTCTCGCGTCTGTTCCCAGCATGTACAGTCTATTGGACTGAAGAGTTTCTACTGTTCTTGTCAGTTTCCTAAGTAGAATTGAACAAGATATGGCCCGTGTGTGTAGGAAGCACAGTTCTTTTGTTCTGATCAAGCTCACATTTCGAACCCCATAGGAAAAACAGTAGAGTAGAAGAGTGCATTTTTCTCAAAGGCAGAGTGTGTTTCTTGTAAGGCGAGCTAGCGTTTGTTTCCCAGTCCTAAATGGAGTTGAATCACATGCAGTTTCTGTCCTACGACCAAGAGATGTTTTCTGGAAAGGAAAGTCTTATTGCGCTCCCTTTGCCATACACAGTTCAAATAGCATTCGCGTCTGTTCCCAGCAAGTACAGTGTATTGGACTGAAGAGGAGCTACTGTTCTTGTCAGTTCCCTAAGCAGAGTTGAACTAGGTATGGCCCGTGTGTGTAGGAAGGAAAGTTCTTTTGTTCTGAGCAAGCTCACTGTTCTGGCCCTATAGGAAACACAATAGAGTAGAAGAGTGCTCTTTTCTCAAAAGCAGAGTGTGTTTCTTCTAAGGCGAGCTAGCATTTGTTTCCAAGTGCTAAATGGAGTTGAATCACATGCAGTTTTTGGTCCTACGAGCAAGAGTTGTTTTCTGGTAAGAAGAGTCACTATTGCGCTCCCATTGCCATACACAGGGCAAATAGCACTCGCGTCTGTTCCCAGCATGTACAGTGTATTAGACTGAAGAGGAGCTACTGTTCTTGTCAGTTCCCTAAGCAGAATTGAACTAGATAGGGACCGTGTGTGTAGAAAGCACAGTTCTTTTGTTCTGAGCAAGCTCACTCTTGTGGCTGTATAGGAAACACAGAAGAGTAGAAGAGTGCTCTTTTCTCAAAAGCAGAGTGTGTTTCTTGTAAGGCGAGCTAGCGTTTGGTTCCCAGTCCAAAATGGAGTTGAATCACATGCAGTTTCTGGTCCTAAGAGCAAGAGTTGTTTTCTGGTAAGAAGAGTCACTACTGCGCTCCCATTGCCATACAGAGTACAAATAGCACTCGCGTCTGTTCCCAGCAAGTACAGTGTATTAGACTGAAAAGGAGCTACTGTTCTTGTCAGTAACCTAAGCAAAGTTGATTTAGATATGGCCATGTGTGTAGGAAGCACAGTTCTTTTGTTCTGAGCAAGCTCACTGTTCGGACCCCATAGGAAACCCAGTAGAGTAGATGAGTGCTCTTTTCTCAAAAGCAGAGTGTCTTTCTTGTGAGCAGAGCTAGTGTTTGTTTCCCAGTCCTAAATGGAGTTGAGTGACATGCAGTTTGTGGTCCTAAGAGCAAGAGTTGTTTTCTGGTAAGAAGAGTCACTATTGCGCTCCCATTGCCATACAGAGTACAAATAGCACTCGCGTCTGTTCCCAGCAAGTACAGTGTATTAGACTGGAGAGGAGCTACTGTTCTTGTCAGTAACCTAAGCAAAGTTGATTTAGATATGACCATGTGTGTAGGAAGCACAGTTCTTTTGTTCTGAGCAAGCTCAATCTTCGGACCCCATAGGAAACCCAGTAGAGTAGATGAGTGCTCTTTTCTCCAAAGCAGAGTGTGTTTCTTGTAGGCGAGCTAGCATTTGTTTCCCAGTCCTAAATGGAGTTGAATCCCATGCAGTTTCTGGTCCTACGAGCAAGAGTTGTTTTCTGGTAAGAAGAATCACTATTGTGCTCTCAATGTCATACACAGTGCAAATAGCATTGGCGTCGGTTCCCAACATGTACAGTGTATTGGACTGAAGAGAATCTACTGTTCTTGTCAGGTTCCTAAGCAGAATTGAACGAGATATGGTCGTGTGTAGGAAGCACAGTTCTTTTGTTCTGAGCAAGTACACTGTTCTGGCCCTATACGAAACACAGTAGAGTAGAAGAGTGCTCTTTTCTCAAAAGCAGAGTGTGTTTCTTGTAAGGCGAGCTAGCGTTTCTTTCCCAGTCCTAAATGGAGTTGAATCACATGCAGTTTCAGGTCCAACGAACAAGAGTGGTTTTCTGGTAAGGAAAGTCACATTGCGCTCCCATTGCCATACACTGTGCAAATAGCACTCGCGTCTGTTCCCAGCAAGTACAGTGTATTGGACTGAAGAGGATCTACTGTTCTTGTCAGGTTCCTAAGCAGACTTGAACTAGATATGGCCGTGTGTGTAGGAAGCACACATTTTTGTTCTGAGCAAGCTCACTGTTCAGAACCCATAGGAAACACTGTAGAGTAGAAGAGTGCTTTTTTCTCAAAAGCAGAGTGTGTTTCTTGTAAGGCGAGCTAGCGTTTGTTTCCCAGTCCTACATGGAGTTGAATCACATGCAGTTTCTGGTCCTACGAGCAAGAGTTCTTTTCTGGTAAGGAAAGTCACTATTGCGCTCCCATTGCCATAGACAGTACTAATAGCACGTGCGTCTGTTTCCAGCAAGTACAGTGTATTGGACTGAAGAGGAGGTACTGTTCTTCTCAGTTTCCTAAGCAGAGTTGAACTAGATATGGCCCGTGTGTCTAGGAAGCACAGTTCATTTGTTCTGAGCAAGCTAACTGTTCTGGCCCTATAGGAAACACAGTAGAGTAGAAGAGTGCTCTTGTCTCAAAAGCAGAGTGTGTTTCTTGTAAGGTGAGCTAGAGTTTGTTTCGCAGTCCTAAATGGACTTGAGTCACATGCAGTTTCTGGTCGTACGAGCAAGAGTTGTTTTCTGGTAAGATGAGTCACTATTGTGCTCCAATTGCCATACACAGTGCAAATAGCACTCACGTCTGTTCTCAGCAAGTACAGTGTATCGGACTGAAGAGGAGCTGCTGTTCTTGTCAGTTTCCTAAGCAGAGTTGAACTAGATATGGCCCATGTGTTTAGGAAGCACAGTTATTATGATCTGAGCAAGCTCACTGTTCTGGCCCTATAGGAAACACAGTAGAGTAGAAAAGTGCTCTTTTCTCAAAAGCAGACTGTGTTTCTTGTAAGGCGAGCTAGCATTTGTTTCCCAGTCCTAAATCGCGTTGAATCACATGCAGTTTGTGGTCCTACGAGCAAGAGTTGTTTTCTGGTAAGAAAGTCACTATTGCGCTCTCATTGCCATACACAGTGTAAATAGCACTCGTGTCTGTTCCCAGCAAGTACAGTGTATTGGACTGAAAAGGAGCTACTGTTCTTGTCAGTTTCCTAAGCAGAGTTGAACTACATATGGTCTGTGTATGTAGGAACCACAGTTCTTTTGTTCTGAGCAAGCTCACTGTTTGGACCCCATAGGAAAAACAGTAGAGTAGAAGAGTGCTCTTTTCTCTAAAGCAGAGTGTGTTTCTTGTAAGGCGAGCTAGCGTTTGTTTCCCATTCCTAAATGGAGTTGAATCACAGGCAGTTTCTGGTACTACGAGCAAGAGTTGTTTTCTGGTAAGGAAAGTCACTATTGCTCTCCCATTGCCATACACAGTGCAAATAGCACTCGCGTCTCTACCCAGCAAGTACAGTGTATCGGACTGAAGAGGATCTACTGTTCTTGTCAGGTTCCTAAGCAGAGTTCAACTAGATATGGCCGTGTGTGTAGGAAGCACAGTTCTTTTGTTCTGAGCAAGCTCACTGTTCTGGCCCTGTAGGAAACACAGTAGAGTAGAAGAGTGCTCTTTTTCTAAAGCAGAGTGTGTTTCTTTTAAGGTGAGCTAGCATTTGTTTCCCAGTCCTAAATGGCGTTGAATCACATGCAGTTTGTGGTCCTACGAGCAAGAGTTGTTTTCTGGTAAGGAAAGTCACTATTGCGCTCTAATTGCCATACGCAGTGTAAATAGAACTCGCGTCTCTTCCCAGCAAGTACAGTGTATTGGACTGAAGAGGAGCTACTGTTCTTGTCAGTTTCCTAAGCAGAGTTGAACTACATATGGTCTGTGTGTGTAGGAAGCACAGTTCTTTTGTTCTGAGCAAGCTCACTGTTTGGACCCCATAGGAAACACAGTAGAGTAGAAGAGTGCTCTTTTCTCTAAAGCAGTGTGTTTCTTGTAAGGCGGGCTAGCGTTTGTGTCCCAGTCCTAAATGGAGTTGAATCACATGCAGTTTCTGGTCCTACGAGCAAGAGTTGTTTTCTGGTAAGGAAAGTCACTATTGCGCTCCCATTGCCATACACAGTGCAAATAGCACATGCGTCTGTTCCCAGCAAGTACAGTGTATTGGACTGAAGAGGAGCTACTGTTCTTCTCAGTTTCCTAAGCAGAGTTGAACTAGATATGGCCCGTGTGTCTAGGAAGCACAGTTCATTTGTTCTGAGTAAGCTAACTGTTCTGGCCCTATGGGAAACACAGTAGAGTAGAAGAGTGCTCTTTTCTCAAAAGTAGAATGTGTTTCATGTAAGGTGACCTAGAGTTTGTTTCCCAGTAAAATGGAGTTGAATCACAGACAGTTTTTGGTCCTACGAGCAAGAGTAGTTTTCTGGTAAGAAGAGTCACTATTGCGCTCCAAATGCCATACACAGTGCAAATAGCACTCGCGTCTGTTCCCAGCAAGTACAGTGTATCAGACTGAAGAGGAGCTACTGTTCTTGTCAGTTTCCTAAGCAGAGTTGAACTAGATAAGGCGCGTGTGTGTAGGAAGCACAGTTCTTATGTTCTGAGCAAGCTCACTGTTCTGGCCCTAGAGGAAACACAGTAGAGTAGAAAAGTGTTCTTTTCTCAAAAGCAGAGTGTGTTTCTTGTAAGGCCAGCTAGCGTTTGTTCCCTAGTCCTAAATGGAGTTGAATCACATGCAGTTTCTGGTCCATACGAACAAGAGTTGTTTTATGGTAAGGAATGTCACTATTGCGCTCCCATTGCCATACACAGGGCAAATAGCACTCGCGTCTTTTCCCAGCAAGTACAGTGTATTGCACTGAAGAGGATCTACTGTTCTTGTCAGGTTCCTAAGCAGAATTGAACTACATATGGCCGTGTGTGTAGGAAGCACAGTTCTTTTGTTCTGAGCAAGCTCACTGTTCGGACCCCATAGGAAACACAGTAGAGTAGAAGAGTCCTCTTTTCTCAAAAGCAGAGTGTGTTTCTTGTAAGGCGAGCTAGCGTTTGTTTCCCAGTCCTAAATGGAGTTGAATCACATGCAGTTTGTGTTCCTAGGAGCAAGAGTTGTTTTCTGTTAAGGAAAGTCACTATTGCGCTCTCATTGCCATACACAGTGCAAATAGCACTCGCGTCTGCTCCCAGCAAGTACAGTGTATTGTACTGAAGAGGAGCTACTGTTCTTGTCAGTTTCCTCAGCAGAGTTGAACTAGTTATGGCCTGTGTGTAGGAAGCACAGTTCTTTTGTTCTGAGCAAGTTCACTGTTCTGGCCTTATAGGAAACACAGTAGAGTAGATGATTGCTCTTTTCTCAAAAGCAGAGTGTGTTTCTTGTAAGGCGAGCTAGCGTTTGTTTCCCAGTCCTAAATGGATTTGAATCCCATGCAGTTTCTGGTCCTACGAGAAAGAGTTGTTTTCTGGTAAGAAGAGTCACTATTGCGCTCCCATTGTCATACACAGGGCAAATAGCACTGGCATCTGATCCCAGGACGTACAGTGTATTGGACTGAAGAGGATCTACTGTTCTTGTCAGGTTCCTACGCAGAATTGAACTAGATATGGCCATGTGTGTAGAAAGCACAGTTCTTTTGTTCTGAGCAAGCTCACTGTTTGGACCCCATAGGAAACACAGTAGAGTAGAAGAGTGCTCTTTTCTCAAAAGCAGAGTGTGTTTATTGAAAGGCGAGCTAGTGTTTGTTTCCCAGTCAGAAATGGAATTGAATCCCGTTCAGTTTCTGGTCCTACGAGCAAGAGATTTTTCTGGTAAGAAGAGTCACTATTGCGCTCCCATTGCCATAAACAGTGCAAATAGCACTGGCATCTGTTCCATGCATGTACAGAGTATTGGACTGAAGAGGAGCTGCTGTTCTCGTCAGTTTCCTAAGCAGAGTTGAACTAGATATGGCCTGTGTGTTTAGGAAGCACAGTTATTATGTTCTGAGCAAGCTCACTGTTCTGGCCCTATAGGAAACACAGTAGAGTAGAAGAGTGCTCTTTTCTCAAAAGCAGAGTGTCTTTCTTGTGAGCAGAGCTAGCGTTTGTTTCCCAGTCCTAAATGGAGTTGAGTGACATGCAGTTTGTGGTCCTAAGAGCAAGAGATGTTTTCTGGTAAGTAGAGTTACTACTGCGCTCCCATTGCCATACAGAGTACAAAGAGCACTCGCGTCTGTTCCCAGCAAGTACAGTGTATTAGACTGAAGAGGAGCTACTGTTCTTGTCAGTAACCTAAGCAAAGTTGATTTAGATATGGCCATGTGTGTAGGAAGCACAGTTCTTTTGTTCTGAGCAAGCTCACTGTTCGGACCCCATAGGAAACCCAGTAGAGTAGATGAGTGCTCTTTTCTCAAAAGCAGAGTGTCTTTCTTGTGAGCAGAGCTAGCGTTTGTTTCCCAGTCCTAAATGGAGTTGAATCACATGCAGTTTCTGGTCCTAAGAGCAAGAGTTGTTTTCTGGTAAGAAGAGTCACTATTGCGCTCCCATTGCCATACAGAGTACAAATAGCACTCGCGTCTGTTCCCAGCAGGTACAGTGTATTAGACTGGAGAGGAGCTACTGTTCTTGTCAGTAACCTAAGCAAAGTTGATGTAGATATGGCCATGTGTGTAGGAAGCACAGTTCTTTTGTTCTGAGCAAGCTCACTGTTCGGACCCCATAGGAAACCCAGTAGAGTAGATGAGTGCTCTTTTCTCCAAAGCAGAGTGTGTTTCTTGTAGGCGAGCTAGCGTTTGTTTCCCAGTCCTAAATGGAGTTGAATCCCATGCAGTTTCTGGTCCTACGAGCAAGAGTTGTTTTCTGGTCAGAAGAATCACTATTGTGCTCTCAATGTCATACTCAGTGCAAATAGCATTGGCGTTGGTTCCCAACATGTACAGTGTATTGGACTGAAGAGAATCTACTGTTCTTGTCAGGTTCCTAAGCAGAATTGAACGAGATATGGTCGTGTGTGTAGAAAGCACAGTTCTTTTGTTCTGAGCAAGTACACTGTTCTGGCCCTATAGGAAACACAGTAGAGTAGAAGAGTGCTCTTTTCTCAAAAGCAGAGTGTGTTTCTTGTAAGGCGAGCTAGCGTTTCTTTCCCAGTCCTAAATGGAGTTGAATCACATGCAGTTTCAGGTCCAACGAACAAGCGTGGTTTTCTGGTAAGGAAAGTCACATTGCGCTCCCATTGCCATACACTGTGCAAATAGCACTCGCGTCTGTTCCCAGCAAGTACAGTGTATTGGACTGAAGAGGATCTACTGTTCTTGTCAGGTTCCTAAGCATACTTGAACTAGATATGACCGTGTGTGTAGGAAGCACACATTTTTGTTCTGAGCAAGCTCACTGTTCGGACCCCATTGGAAACACAGTAGAGTAGAAGAGTGCTTTTTCTCAAAAGCAGAGTGTGTTTCTTGTAAGGCGAGCTAGCGTTTGTTTCCCAGTCCTAAATGGAGTTGAATCCCATGCAGTTTCTGGTCCTACGAGCAAGAGTTGTTTTCTGGTAAGAAGAATCACTATTGTGCTCTCAATGTCATACACAGTGCAAATAGCATTGGCGTCGGTTCCCAACATGTACAGTGTATTGTACTGAAGAGGATCTACTGTTCTTGTCAGGTTCCTAAGCAGACTTGAACTAGATATGGCCCGTGTGTCTAGGAAGCACAGTTCATTTGTTCTGAGCAAGCTAACTGTTCTGGCCCTATAGGAAACACAGTAGAGTAGAAGAGTGCTCTTTTCTCAAAAGCAGAGTGTGTTTCTTGTAAGGTGAGCTAGAGTTTGTTTCCCAGTCCTAAATGGAGTTGAGTCACATGCAGTTTCTGGTCGTACGAGCAAGAGTTGTTTTCTGGTAAGATGAGTCACTATTGTGCTCCAAATGCCATACACAGTGCAAATAGCACTCACGTCTGTTCTCAGCAAGTACAGTGATTCGGACTGAAGAGGAGCTGCTGTTCTTGTCAGTTTCCTAAGCAGAGTTGAACTAGATATGGCCCATGTGTTTAGGAAGCACAGTTATTATGATCTGAGCAAGCTCACTGTTCTGGCCCTATAGGAAACACAGTAGAGTAGAAAAGTGCTCTTTTCTCAAAAGCGGAGTGTGTTTCTTGTAAGGCGAGCTAGCGTTTGTTTCCTAGTCCTAAATGGAGTTGAATCACATGCAGTTTCTGGTCCTACGAGCAAGAGTTGTTTTCTGGTAAGAAGAGTCACTATTGTGCTCCCATTGTCATACACAGGGCAAATAGCACTGGCGTCTGTTCCCAGCATGTACAGTGTATTGGATTGAAGAGGATCTACTGTTCTTGTCAGGTTCCTAAGCAGAATTGAACTAGATATGGCCGTGTGTGTAGGAGGCACAGTTCTCTTGTTCTGATCAAGCTCACTGTTCTGGCCCTATAGTAAACACAGTAGAGTAGAAGAGTGTTCTTTTCTCAAAAGCAGAGTGTGTTGATTGTAAGGTGAGCTAGCGTTTGTTTCCCAGTCCTAAATGGAGTTGAATCACTTGCAGTTTCTGGTCCTATGAGCAAGAGTTGTTTTCTGCTAAGGATGTCACTATTGCGCTCCATTTGCCATACATAGTGCAAATAGCACTCGCGTCTGTTCCCAGCAAGTACAGTGTATTGGACTGAAGAGGAGCTACTGTTCTTATCATTTTCCTAAGAGGAGTTGAACTAGATATGGCCCGTGTGTGTAGGAAACACAGTTCGTTTTTTCTGAGAAAGCACTCTGTGCGGACACCATAGGAAACACAATAGAGTAGATGAGTGCTCTTTTCTCAAAATTAGATTGTGTTCCTTGAAAGGCGAGCTAGTATTTACTTCCCAGTCAGAAATGGAGTTGAATCCCATGCAGTTTCTGGTCCTACAAGTAAGAGTTGTTTTCTGGTAAGAAGAGTCACTATTGCGCTCCCATTGTCATACACAGTGCAAATAGCACTTGCGTCTGTTCCCAGCAAGTACAGTGTATTGGACTGAAGAGGAGCTACTGTTCTTGTCAGTTTCCTAAGCAGAGTTGAACCAGATATGGCCCGTGTGTGTAGTAAGCACAGTTCGTTTGTTCTGAGCAAGCACACTGTTCGGACCCCATAGGAAACACAGTAGAGTAGAAGAGTGCTCTTTTCTCAAAAGTAGAGTGTGTTTCTTGTAAGGTGAGCTAGCGTTTTTTTCCAGTCTTAAATGGAGTTGAATCACATGCAGTTTCTCGTCCTACGAGCAAGAGTTGTTTTCTGGTAAGAAGAGTCAATATTGCGCACCCATTGTCATACACAGGGCAAATAGCACTTGCGTCTGTTCCCAGCAAGTACAGTGTATTGGACTGAAGAGGATCTACTGTTCTTGTTAGTTTCCTAAGCAGAGTTGAACCAGATATGTCCCGTGTGTGTAGGAAGCACAGGTCTTTTGTTCTGAGCAAGCTCACAGTTCGGACCCCGTAGGAAACACAATAGAGTAGAAGAGTGCCCTTTTCTCAAAAGCAGAGTGTGTTCCTTGTAAGGCGAGCTAGCATTTGTTTCCCAGTCCTAAATGGAGTTGAATCACATCCACTTTCTGGGCCTATGAGCAAGAGTTGTTTTCTGGTAAGGAAAGTCACTATTGTGCTCCCATTCCCATACATACTGCAAATAGCACTCGCTTCTGTTCCCAGCAAGTACAGTGTATTGGACTGAAGAGGATCTACTGTTCTTGTCATTTTCATAAGAGGAGTTGAACCAGATATATCCCATGTGTGTAGGAAGCACAGTTCTTTTGTTCTGAGAAAGCACACTATGCGGACATCATAGGAAACACAGTAGAGTAGATGAGTGCTCTATTCTCAAAATTTGATTGTTTTTCTTGAAAGTCGAGCTAGTGTTTGTTTCCCAGTCAGAAATGGAGTTGAGTCCCATGCAGTTTCTGGTACTACGAGCAAGAGTTGTTTTCTGGTAAGAAGAGTCACTATTGCGCTCCCATTGCCATACACAGTGCAAATAGCACTCGCGTCTGTTCCCAGCAAGTACAGTGTATTGGACTGAAGAGCAGCTACTGTTCTTGTCAGTTTCCTAAGCAGAGTTTAACTATATATGGCCTGTGTGTGTAGGAAGCACAGTTCTTTTGTTCTGAGCAAGCTCACAGTTCGGACCCCGTAGGAAACACAATAGAGTAGAAGAGTGCCCTTTTCTCAAAAGCAGAGTGTGTTTCCTGTAAGGCGAGACAGCGTTTGTTACCCATTACTAAATGGAGTTGAATCACATGCAGGTTCTAGTACTATGAGCAAGAGTTGTTTTATGGTAAAAAGAGTCATTATTGCTCTGCCATTGCCATACACAGGACTAATAGCAATGGCGTCTGTTCCCAGCAAGTACAGTGTAATGGACTGAAGAGGATCTATAGTTCTTGTCAGGTTCCTAAGCAGACTTGAACTAGATATGGCCGTGTGTGTCGGAAGCACAGTTTTTTTGTTCTGAGCCAGCTCACTATTCGGAACACATAGGAAACACAGTAGAGTAGAAGAGTGCTCTTTTCTCAAAAGCAGAGTGTGTTTCTTGGAAGTCGAGCTAGCGTTTGTTTCCCAGTCCTAAATGGAGTTGAGTCACATGCAGTTTTTTGTCCTACGAGCAAGAGTTGTTTTCTGGTAAGACAAGTCACTATTGTGCTCCAATTGCCATACACAGTGCAAATAGCACTCACGTCTGTTCCCCGCAAGTACAGTGTATTGGACTGAAGAGGAACTAGTGTTCTTGTCAGTTTCCTAAGCAGAGGAAAACTAGATATGGCCCGTGTGTAGGAAGCACAGTTGTTTTGTTCTGAGCAAGCTCACTGTTCGGACCCCATAGGAAACACAGTAGAGTAGAAGAGTGCTCTTTTCTCAAAAGCAGAGTGTGTTACATGTAAGGCGAGCTAGCATTTGTTTCCCAGTCCTAAATGGAGTTGAATCACATGCAGTTTCTGGTCCTACGAGCAAGAGTTGTTTTCTGGTAAGGAAAGTCACTATTGCGCTCCCATTTCCATACACAGTGCAAATAGCACTCGCGTCTGTTCCCAGCAAGTACAGTCTATCGGACTGAAGAGGAGCTACTGTTCTTGTCAGTTTCCTAAGCAGAGTTGAACTAGATATGGCCCGTGTGTAGGAGGCACAGTTCTTTTCTTCTGAGCAAGCTCAGTGTTCGGACCCCATAGGAAACACAGTACAGTAGAAGAGTGCTCTTTTCTCAAAAGCAGAGTGTGTTTCTTGTAAGGCGAGCTAGCGTTTGTTTCCCAGTCCTAAATGGAGTTGAGTCACATGCAGGTTTTTGTCCTACGAGCAAGTGTTGTTTTCTGGTAGGGCGAGGCACTATTGTGCTCCAATTGCCATACACAGTGCAAATAGCACTCGCGTCTGTTCCCTGCAAGTACAGTGTATCGGACTGAAGAGGAGCTACTGTTCTTGTCCTTTTCCTAAGCAGAGTTGAACTAGATATGGCCCGTGTGTAGGAAGCACAGTTGTTTTGTTCTGAGCAAGCTCACTGTTCGGACCCCATAGGAAACACAGTAGAGTAGAAGAGTGCTCTTTTCTCAAAAGCAGAGTGTTTTACATGTAAGGCGAGCTAGCATTTGTTTCCCAGTCCTAAATGGAGTTGAATCACATGCAGTTTCTGGTCCTACGAGCAAGAGTTGTTTTCTGGTAAGGAAAGACACTATTGCGCTCCCATTGCCATACACAGTGCAAATAGCACTCGCTTCTGTTCCCAGCAAGTACAGTCTATCGGACTGAAGAGGAGCTACTGTTCTTGTCAGTTTCCTAAGCAGAGTTGAACTAGATATGGCCCGTGTGTAGGAAGCACAGTTCTTTTCTTCTGAGCAAGCTCAGTGTTCGGACCCCATAGGAAACACAGTATAGTAGAAGAGTGCTCTTTTCTCAAAAGCAGAGTGTGTTTCTTGTAAGGCGAGCTAGCGTTTGTTTCCCAGTCCTAAATGGAGTTGAGTCACATGCAGGTTTTTGTCCTACGAGCAAGAGTTGTTTTCTGGTAGGGCGAGTCACTATTGTGCTCCAACTGCCATACACAGTGCAAATAGCACTCGCGTCTGCTCCCTGCAAGTACAGTGTATCGGACTGAAGAGGAGCTACTGTTCTTGTCCTTTTCCTAAGCAGAGTTGAACTAGATATGGCCCGTGTGTAGGAAGCACAGTTCTTATGTTCTGAGCAAGCTCACTGTTCTGGCCCTATAGGAAACACAGTAGAGTAGAAGAGTGCTCTTTTCTCTAAAGCAGAGTGTGTTTCTGTAAGGTGAGCTAGCTTTTGTTTCACAGTCCTAAATGGAGTTGAATCACATGCAGTTTCTGGTCCTACGAGCAAGAGTTGTTTTATGGTAAGAAGAGTCACTATTGTGCTGCCATTGCCATACACAGGACAAATAGCACTGGCGTCTGTTCCCAGCACGTACAGTGTATTGGACTGAAGAGGATCTACTGTTATTGTCAGGTTCCTAAGCAGAATTGAACTAGATATGGCCATGTGTGTAGGAAGCACAGTTCTTTTGTTCTGAGCAAGCTCACTGTTCGGACACCATAGGAAACACAGTAGAGTAGAAGTGTGCTCTTTTCTCAAAAGCAGAGTGTGTTTTTGTAAGGCGAGCTAGCGTTGGTTTCCTAGTCCTAAATGGAGTTGAATCAAATGCAGTTTCTGGTCCTACGAGCAAGAGTTGTTTTCTGGTAAGGAAAGTCACTATTGCGCTCCCATTACCCTATACAAGGCAAATAGCACTCGCATCTTTTCCCAGCAAGTACAGTGTATTGGAGTGAATAGGAGCTACTGTTCTTGTCAGTTTCCTAAGCAGAGTTGAACTAGATATGGTCCGTATGTGTAGGAAGCACAGTTCTTTTGTTCTGAGCAAGCTCACTGTTTGTATCCCATAGGAAACACAGTAGAGTAAAAGAGTGCTCTTTTCTCTAAAGAAGAATGTGTTTTTGTAATGCGAGCTAGCATTTGTTTCCCAGTCCTAAGTGGATTGGAATCACATGCAGTTTCTGGTCCTACGAGCAAGAGTTGTTTTCTGGTAAGGAAAGTCACTATTGTGCTCCCATTGCCATACACAGTGCAAATAGCCCTCCCGTCTGTTCCCAGCAAGTACAGTGTATCAGACTGAAGAGGAGTTACTGTTCTTCTCCGTTTCCTAAGCAGAGTTGAACTAGATATGGTCCGTGTGTGTAGGAAGCACAGTTCTTTTGTTCTGAGCAAGCTCACTGTTCTGGCCCTATAGGAAACACACTAGAGTAGAAGAGTGCTCTTTTGTCAAAAGCAGAGTGTGTTTCTTGTAAAGCGAGCTAGAGTTTGTTTCCCAGTCCTAAATGGAGATGAATCACATGCAGTTTCTGGTCCTAGGAGCAAGAGTTGTTTTCTGGTAAGAAGAGTCACTATTGCACTGCCATTGACATACAAAGGACAAATAGCACTCGCATCTGTTCCCAGCAAGTACAGTGTATTGGACTGAAGAAGATCTACTGTTCTTGTCAGGTTCCTAAGCAGACTTGAACTAGATATGGCCGTGTGTGTAGTAAGCACAGTTTTTTTGTTCTGAGCAAGCTCACTGTTCGGAACACATAGGAAACACAGTAGAGTAGAAGAGTGCTCTTTTCTCAAAAGCAGAGTGTGTTTCTTGGATGTCGAGCTAGCGTTTGTTTCCCAGTCCTAAATGGAGTTGAGTCACATGCAGTTTTTTATCCAACGAGCAAGAGTTGTTTTCTGGTAAGACATGTCACTATTGTGCTCCAATTGCCATACGCAGTGCAAATAGCACTCACGTCTGTTCCCCGCAAGTACAGTGTATTGGACTGAAGAGGAGTTAGTGTTCTTGTCAGTTTCCTAAGCAGAGATGAACTAGATATGGCCCGTGTGTAGGAAGCACAGTTGTTTTGTTCTGAGCAAGCTCACTGTTCGGACCCCATAGGAAACACAGTAGAGTAGAAGAGTGCTCTTTTCTCAAAAGCAGAGTGTGTTTCTTGTAAAGCGAGCTAGAGTTTGTTTCCCAGTCCTAAATGGAGTTGAATCACATGCATTTTCTGGTCCTACGAACAAGAGTTGTTTTATGGTAAGAAGAGTCACTATTGTGCTGCCATTGCCATACACAGGACAAATAGCACTGGCGTCTGTTCCCAGCACATACAGTGTATTGGACTGAAGAGGATCTACTGTTATTGTCAGGTTCCTAAGCAGAATTGAACTAGATATGGCCATGTTTGTAGGAAGCACAGTTCTTTTGTTCTGAGCAAGCTCACTGTTCGGACACCATAGGAAACACAGTAGAGTAGAAGTGTGCTCTTTTCTCAAAAGCAGAGTGTGTTTTTGTAAGGTGAGGTAGAGTTTGTTTCCTAGTCTTAAATGGAGTTGAATCACGTGCAGTTTCTGGTCCTACGAGCAAGAGTTGTTTTCTGGTAAGGAAAGTCACTATTGTGCTCCCATTACCCTACACAAGGCAAATAGCACTCGCGTCTTTTCCCAGCAAGTACAGTGTATTGGAGTGAATAGGAGCTACTGTTCTTGTCAGTTTCCTAAGCAGAGTTGAACTAGATATGGTCCGTATGTGTAGGAAGCACAGTTCTTTTGTTCTGAGCAAGCTCACTGTTTGGATCCCATAGGAAACACAGTAGAGTAAAAGAGTGCTCTTTTCTCTAAAGCAGAGTGTGTTTTTGTAAGGCGAGCTAGCATTTGTTTCCCAGTCCTAAATGGAGTGGAATCACATGCAGTTTCTGGTCCTACGAGCAAGAGTTGTTTTCTGGTAAGGAAAGTCACTATTGCGTTCCCATTGCCATACTCAGTGCAAATAGCCATCCCGTCTGTTCCCAGCAAGTACAGTGTATTGGACTGAAGAGGAGCTACTGTTCTTCTCAGTTTCCTAAGCAGAGTTGAACTAGATATGGTCCGTGTGTTTAGTAAGCACAGTTCTTTTTTTTGAGCAAGCTCACTGTTCTGGCCCTATAGGAAACACAGTAGAGTAGAAGAGTGCTCTTTTCTTAAAAGCAGAGTGTGTTTATTGTAAAGCGAGCTAGAGTTTGTTTCAAAGTCCTAAATGGAGATGAATCACATGCAGTTTCTGGTCCTACGAGCAAGAGTTGTTTTCTGGCAAGAAGAGTCACTATTGCGCTGCCATTGACATACACAGGACAAATAGCACTCGCGTCTGTTCCCAGCAAGTACAGTGTATTGGACTGAAGAGGATCTACTGTTCTTGTCAGGTTCCTAAGCAGACTTGAACTAGATATGGCCATGTGTGTAGGAAGCAGTTTTTTTGTTCTGAGCAAGCTCACTGTTCGGAACACATAGGAAAAACAGTAGAGTACAAGAGTGCTCTTTTCTCAAAAGCAGAGTGTGTTTCTTGGATGTCGAGCTAGCGTTTGTTTCCCAGTCCTAAATGGAGTTGAGTCACATGCAGTTTTTTGTCCAATGAGCAAGAGTTGTTTTCTGGTAGGACAAGTCACTATTGTGCTCCAATTGCCATACACAGTGCAAATATCACTCGCTTCTGTTCCCCACAAGTACAGTGTATCAGACAGAAGAGGAGCTACTGTTCTTGTCAGTTTCCTAAGCAGAGTTGAACTAGATATGGCCCGTGTGTGTAGGAAGCACAGTACTTATGTTCTGAGCAAGCTCACTGTTCTGGCCCTATAGGAAACACAGTAGAGTAGAAGAGTGCTCTTTTCTCAAAAGCAGAGTGTGTTTCTTGTAAAGCGAGCTAGAGTTTGTTTCCCAGTCCTAAATGGAGTTGAATCACATGCAGTTTCTGGTCCTACGAACAAGAGTTGTTTTCTGGTAAGGAAAGTCACTATTGCGCTCCCATTGCCCTACACAAGGCAAATAGCACTCGCGTCTTGTCCCAGCAAGTACAGTGTATTGGACTGAATAGGAGCTACTGTTCTTGTCAGTTTCCTAAGCAGAGTTGAACTAGATGTGGTCCGTGTGTGTATTAAGCAAAGTTCTTTTGTTCTGAGCAAGCTCACTGTTTGGATCCATAGGAAACACAGTAGAGTAGAAGAGTGCTATTTTCTCTAAAGCAGAGTGTGTTTCTTGTAAGGCGAGCTAGCATTTGTTTCCCAGTCCTAAATGGAGTGGAATCACATGCAGTTTCTAGTCCTATGAGCAAGAGTTGTTTTCTGGTAAGGAAAGTCACTATTGCGCTCCCATTGCCATACACAGTGCAAATAGCACATGCTCATGTTGCCAGGAAGTACAGTGTATTGGACTGAAGAGGAGCTACTGTTCTTGTTAGTTTCCTAAGCAGAGTTGAACTAGATATGGCCCGTGTGTGTAGGAAGCACAGTTCTTTTGTTCTGAGCAAGCTCACTGTTAGGACTTTATAGGTAACACAGTAGAGTAGAAGAGTGCTCTTTAATCAAAAGCAGAGTGTGTTTCATGTAAGGCGAGCTAGCATTTATTTCCCAGTCCTAAATGGAGTTGAATCACATGCAATTTCTGGTCCTACGAGCAAGAGCTGTTTTCTGGTAAGGAAAGTCACTATTTTGCTCCCATTGCCATCCATAGTGCAAATAGCCCTCCCGTCTGTTCCCAGCAAGTACACTGTGTTGGACAGAAGAGGATCTACTGTTCTTGTCAGTTTCCTAAGCAGAGTTGAACTAGTTATGGCCCTGTGTTGGAAGCACAGTTCTTTTGTTCTGAGCAAGCTCATTGTTCTGGCCCTATAGGAAACACAGTAGAGTAGAAGAGTGCTCTTTTCTCAAAAGCAGAGTGTGTTTCTTGTAAAGCGAGCTAGAGTTTGTTTCCCAGTCCTAAATGGAGTTGAATCACATGCAGTTTCTGGTCCTACGAACAAGAGTTGTTTTCTGTTAAGGAAAGTCACTATTGCGCTCCCATTGCCCTACACAAGGCAAATAGCACTCGCGTCTTTTCCCAGCAAGTACAGTGTATTGGACTGAATAGGAGCTACTGTTCTTGTCAGTTTCCTAAGCAGAGTTGAACTAGATGTGGTCCGTGTGTGTATTAAGCACAGTTCTTTTGTTCTGAGCAAGCTCACTGTTTGGACCCAATAGGAAACACAGTAGAGTAGAAGAGTGCTATTTTCTCTAAAGCAGAGTGTGTTTCTTGTAAGGCGAGCAAGCATTTGTGTCCCAGTCCTAAATGGAGTGGAATCACATGCAGTTTCTAGTCCTATGAGCAAGAGTTGTTTTCTGGTAAGGAAAGTCACTATTGCGCTCCCATTGGCATACACAGTGCAAATAGCACATGCGTCTGTTCCCAGCAAGTACAGTGTATTGGACTGAAGAGGAGCTTCTGTTCTTGTCAGTTTCCTAAGAAGAGTTGAACTAGATATGGTCCGTGTGTGTAGGAAGCACAGTTCTTTTGTTCTGAGCAAGCTCACTGTTTGGACCACATAGTAAACACAGTAGAGTAGAAGAGTGCTCTTTTCTCTAAAGCAGTGTGTGTTTCTTGTAAGGCGAGCTAGCGTTTGTTTCCCAGTCTTAAATGGAGTTGAATCACATGTAGATTCTGGTCCTAAGAGCAAGAGTTGTTTTCTGGTAAGGAAAGTCACTATTGTGCTCCCTTTGCCATACACAGTGCAAATAGCTCCCGCGTCTGTTCCCAGCAAGTACAGTGTATCGGACTGAAGAGGAGCTACTGTTCTTGTCAGTTTCCTAGGCAGAGATGAACATGATATGGCCCGTGTGTGTAGGAAGCACAGTTCTTTTGTTCTGAGCAAGCTCACTGTTCGGATACCATAGGAAGCACAGTAGAGTAGAAGAGTGCTCTTTTCTCAAAAGCAGAGTGTGTTTCATGTAAGGCGAGCTAGCATTTGTTTCCCAGTCCTAAATGGAGTTGAGTCACATGCAGTTTCTGGTCCTACGAGCAAGAGTTGTTTTCTGGTAAAGAAAGTCACTATTGCGCTCCCATTGCCATACACAGTACAAATAGCGCTCGCGTCTGTTCCCAGCAAGTACAGTGTATCGGACTGAAGAGGAGCTACTGTTCTTGTCAGTTTCCTAAGCAGAGTTGAACTAGATATGGCCCTTGTGTAGGAAGCACAGTTCTTTTGTTCTGAGCAAGCTCACTGTTCTGGCCCTATAGGAAACACAGTAGAGTAGAAGAGTGCTCTTTTCTCTAAAGCAGAGTGTGTTTCTTGTAAGGTGAGCTAGCTTTTGTTTGCCAGTCCTAAATGGAGTTGAATCACATGCAGTTTCTGGTCCTATGAGCAAGAGTTGTTTTATGGTAAGAAGAGTCACTATTGCGCTGCCATTGCCATACACAGGACAAATAGCACTGGCGTCTGTTGGCAGCAATTACAGTGTATTGGACTGAAGAGGATCTACTGTTCTTGTCAGGTTCCTAAGCAGAATTGAACAAGTTATGGCCGTGTGTGTAGGAAGCACAGTTCTTTTGTTCTGAGCAAGCTCACTGTTCAGACCCAAAAGGAAACACAGTAGAGAAGAAGAGTGCTCTTTTCTCAAAAGTAGAGTGTGTTTCTTGTAAGGCGAGCTAGCGTTTGTTTCCCAGTCCTAAATGGAGTTGAGTCACATGCAGTTTTTTGTCCTACGAACAAGAGTTTTTTTCTGGTAAGACGAGTCACTATTGTGCTCCAATTGCCATACACAGTGCAAATAGCACTCGCGTCTGTCCCCCGAACGTACAGTGTATTGGACTGAAGAGGAGCTACTGTTTTTCTCAGTTTCCTAAGCAGAGTTGAACTAGATATGGCCGGTGTGTGTAGGAAGCACAGTTCTTTTGTTCTGAGCAAGCTCACTGTTCGGACCCCATAGGAAGCACAGTAGAGTAGAAGAGTGCTCTTTTCTCAAAAGCAGAGTGTGTTTCATGTAAGGCGAGCTAGCATTTGTATCCCAGTCCTAAATGGAGTTGAATCACATGCAGTTTCTGGTTCTATAAGCAAGAGTTGTTTTCTGGTAAGGAAAGTCACTATTGTGCTCCCCTTGCCATACACAGTGCAAATAGCTCCCGCATCTGTTCCCAGCAAGTACAGTGTATTGGATTGAAGAGGAGCTACTGTTCTTGTCAGTTTCCTAAGCAGAGTTGAACATGATATGGCCCGTGTGTAGGAAGCACAGTTCTTATGTTCTGAGCAAGCTCACTGTTCTGGCCCTATAGGAAACACAGTAGAGTAGAAGCGTGCTCTTTTCTCAAAAGCAAAGTGTGTTTTTGTAAGGCAAGCTAGCGTTTGTTTCCTAGTCCTAAATGGAGTTGAATCACATGCAGTTTCTGGTCCTACGAAGAAGAGTTGTTTTCTGGTAAGGAAAGCCTCTATTGCGCTCCCATTGCCCTACACAAGGCAAATACCACTTCCGTGTTTTCCCAGCAAGTACGGTGTATCGGACTGAAGAGGAGCTACTGTTCTTGTCAGTTTCCTAAGCAGAGTTGAACTAGATATGGCCCGTGTGTAGGAAGCACAGTTCTTTTGTTCTGAGCAAGCTCTCTGTTCTGGCCCTATAGGAAACACAGTAGAGTAGAAGAGTGCTCTTTCCAAAAAAGCAGAGTGTGTTTCTTGTAAGGTGAACTAGCTTTTGTTTCCCAGTCCTAAATGGAGTTGAATCACATGCAGTTTCTGGTCCTACGAGCAAGAGTTGTTTTATAGTAAGAAGAGTCACTATTGCGCTGCCATTGCCACACACAGGACAATTAGCACTGGCGTCTGTTCCCAGCAAGTACAGTGTATTGGACTGAAGAGGATCTACTGTTCTTGTCAGGTTCCTAAGCAGAATTGAACTAGATATGGTCGTGTATGTAGGAAGCACAGTTCTTTTGTTCTGAGCAGGCTCACTGTTCGGACCCCATAGGAAACACAGTAGAGTAGAAGATTGCTCTTTTCTCAAAAGCAGAGTGTGTTTCTTGTAAGGCGAGCTAGCGTTTGTTTCCCAGTCCTAAATGGAGTTGAGTCACATGCAGTTTCTGGTCCTAGGAGCAAGAGTTGTTTTCTGGTAAGGAAAGTAACTATTGCGCTCCCATTGTCATACACTCTGCAAATAGCCCTCCTGTCTGTTCCCAGCAAGTACAGTGTATTGGAATGAAGAGGAGCTACTGTTCTTCTCAGTTTCTTAAGCAGAGTTGAACTAGATATGGCCCGTGTGTGTAGGAAGCACAGTTCTTTTGTTCTGAGCAAGCTCACTGTTCGGACCCCATAGGAAGCACAGTAGAGTAGAAGAGTGCTCTTTTCTCAAAAGCAGAGTGTGTTTCATGTAAGGCGAGCTAGCATGTGTTTCCCAGTCCTAAATGGAGTTGAATCACATGCAGTTTCTGGTCCTACGAGCAAGAGTTGTTTTCTGGTAAAGAAAGTCACTATTGCGCTCCCATTGCCATACACAGTGCAAATAGCACTCGCTTTTGTTCCCAGCAAGTACAGTGTATCGGACTGAAGAGGAGCTACTGTTCTTAGTCAGTTTCCTAAGCAGAGTTGAACTAGATATGGCCCGTGTGTGTAGGAAGCACAGTTCTTTTGTTCTGAGCAAGCTCACTGTTCGGACCCCATAGGAAGCACAGTAGAGTAGAAGAGTGCTCTTTTCTCAAAAGCAGAGTGTGTTTCATGGAAGGCTAGCTAGCATTTGTATCCCAGTCCTAAATGGAGTTGAATCCCATGCAGTTTCTGGTCCTATGAGCAAGAGTTGTTTTCTGGTAAGGAAAGTCACTATTGTGCTCCCATTGCCATACACAGTGCAAATAGCACTCGCGTCTGTTCCCAGCAAGTACAGTGTTTCGGACTGAAGAGGAGCTACTGTTCTTGTCAGTTTCCTAAGCAGAGTTGAACTAGTTATGGCCTGTGTGTAGGAAGCACAGTTCTTTTGTTCTGACCAAGCTCACTGTTCTGGCCATATAGGAAACACAGTAGAGTAGAAGAGTGCTCTTTTCTCAAAAGCAGAGTGTGTTTCTTGTAAGGCGAGCTAGCGTTTGTTTCCTAGTCCTAAATGGAGTTGAATCACATGCAGTTTCTAGTCCTACGTGCAAGAGTTGTTTTATGGTAAGAAGAGTCACTATTGCGCTGCTATTGCCATACACAGGACAAATAGCACTGGCGTCTGTTCCCAGCAAGTACAGTGTATTGGACTGAAGAGGATCTACTGTTCTTGTCAGGTTCCTAAGCAGAATTGAACTAGATATGGCCGTGTGTGTAGGAAGCACAGTTCTTTTGTTCTGAGCAAGCTCACTGTTCGGACACCATAGGAAACACAGTAGAGTAGAAGAGTGCTCTTTTCTCAAAAGCAGAGTGTGTTTCTTGTAAGGCGAGCTAGCATTTGTTTCCCAGTCCTAAATGGAGTTGAATCACATGCAGTTTCTGGTCCTAAGAGCATGAGTTGTTTTCTGGTAAGGAAAGTCACTATTGCGCTCCCCTTGCCATACACAGTGCAAATAGCTCTCGTGTCTGTTCCCAGCAAGTACAGTGTATCGGACTGAAGAGGAGCTACTGTTCTTGTCAGTTTCCTAAGCAGAGTTGAACATGATATGGTCCTTGTGTGTAGGAAGCACAGTTCTTATGTTCTGAGCAAGCTCACACTTCTGGCCCTATAGGAAACACAGTAGAGTAGAAGTGTGCTCTTTTCTCAAAAGCAGAGTGTGTTTTTGTAAGGCAAGCTAGCATTTGTTTCCTAGTTAAATGGAGTTGAATCACCTGCAGTCTCTGGTCCTACGAAGAAGAGTTGTTTTCTGGTAAAGAAAGTCACTATTGCGCTTCGATTGCCATACACAAGGCGAATAGCACTCGCGTCTTTTCCCAGCAAGTACAGTGTATTGGACTGAATAGGAGCTATTGTTCTTGTCAGTTTCCTAAGCAGAGTTGAACTAGATATGGTCCGTGTGTGTAGGAAGCACAGTTCTTTTGTTCTGAGCAAGCTCACTGTTTGGACCCCATAGGAAACACAGTAGAGTAGAAGAGTGCTCTTTTCTCTAAAGCAGAGTGTGTTTCTTGTAATTAGAGCTAGCGTTTGTTTCCCAGTGCTAAATGGAGTTGAATCACATGCAGTTTCTGGTCCTACGAGCAAGAGTTGTTTTCTGGTATGGAAAGTCACTATTGTGCTCCCATTGCCATACACAGTGCAAATCGCACATGCGTCTGTTCCCAGCAAGTACAGTGTATTGGACTGAAGAGGAGCTACTGTTCTTGTCAGTTTCCTAAGCAGAATTGAACTAGATATGGCCGTGTGTGTAGGAAGCACATTTCTTTTGTTCTGAGCAAGCTCACTGTTCGGACCCCATAGGAAACACAGTAGAGTAGAAGAGTGCTCTTTTCTCAAAAGCAGAGTGTGTTTCTTGTAAGGCGAGCTAGAGTTTGTTTCCCAGTCCTAAATGGAGTTGAATAACATGCAGTTTCTGGTCCTACGAGCAAGAGTTTTTTTCTGGTATGGAAAGACACTATTGCGCTCCCATTGCCATACACAGTGCAAATAGCACTCGCGTCTGTTCACAGCAAGTACAGTGTATTGGACTGAAGAGGAGCTACTGTTCTTGTCAGTTTCCTAAGCAGAGTTGAACTAGATATGGCCCGTGTGTGTAGTAAGCACATTTCTTATGTTCTGAGCAAGCTCACTCTTCTGGCCCTATAGGAATCACAGTAGAGTAGAAGAGTGCTCTTTTCTCAAAAGCAGAGTGTGTTTTTGTAAGGCGAGCTAGCGTTTGTTTCCTAGTTAAATGGAGTTGAATCACATACAGTTTCTGGTCCTACGAACAACTGTTGTTTTCTGGTAAGGAAAGTCACTATTGCACTCCCATTGCCCTACACAAGGCGAATAGCACTCGCGTCTTTTCCCAGCAAGTACTGTGTATTGGACTGAATAGGAGCTACTGTTCTTGTCAGTTTCCTAAGCAGAGTTGAACTAGATATGGTCCGTGTGTGTAGGAAGCACAGTTCTTTTGTTCTGAGCAAGCTCACTGTTTGGACCCCATAGGAAACACAGTAGAGTAGAAGAGTGCTCTTTTCTCTAAAGCAGAGTGTGTTTCTTGTAAGGAGAGCTAGCGTTTGTTTCCCAGTGCTAAAGGGAGTTGAATCACATGCAGTTTCTGGTCCTACGAGCAAGAGTTCTTTTCTGGTAAGGAAAGTCACTATTGTGCTCCCATTGCCATACACAGTGCAAATCGCACATGCGTCTGTTCCCAGCAAGTGCAGTGTATTGGACTGAAGAGGAGCTACTGTTCTTGTCAGTTTCCTAAGCAGAATTGAACTAGATATGGCCGTGTGTGTAGGAAACACATTTCTTTTGTTCTAAGCAAGCTCACTGTTCGGACCCTATAGGAAACACAGTAGAGTAGAAGAGTGCTCTTTTCTCAAAAGCATAGTGTATTTCTTGTAAAGCGAGCTAGCGTTTGTTTCCCAGTCCTAAATGGAGTTGAATAACATGCAGTTTCTGGTCCTACGAGCAAGAGTTTTTTTCTGGTAAGGAAAGACACTATTGCGCTCCCATTGCCATACACAGTGCAAATAGCACTCGCGTCTGTTCACAGCAAGTACAGTGTTTCGGACTGAAGAGGAGCTACTGTTCTTGTCAGTTTCCTAAGCAGAGTTGAACTAGATATGGCCCGTGTGTGTAGGAAGCACATTTCTTATATTCTGAGCAAGCTCACTCTTCTGGCCCTATAGGAAACACAGTAGAGTAGAAGAGTGCTCTTTTCTCAAAAGCAGAGTGTGTTTCTTGAAAAGCGAGCTAGAGTTTGTTTGCCAGTCCTAAATGGAATTGAATCACATGCAGTTTCTGGTCCTACGAGCAAGAGTTGTTTTATGGTAAGAAGAGTCACTATTGCGCTGCCATTGCCATACACAGGACAAATAGCACTGGCGTCTGTTCCCAGCAAGTACAGTGTATTGGACTGAAGAGAATCTACTGTTCTTGTCATGTTCCTAAGCAGACTTGAACTAGATATGGCCGTGTGTGTAGGAAGCACAGTTTTTTTGTTCTGAGCAAGCTCACTGTTCGGAACACATAGGAAACACATTAGAGTAGAAGTGTGCTCTTTTCTCAAAAGAAGAGTGTGTTTCTTGGAAGTTGAGCTAGCGTTTGTTTCCCAGTCCTAAATGGAGTTCAGTCACATGCAGTTTTTTGTCCTACGAGCAAGAGTTGTTTCCTGGTAAGACAAGTCACTATAGTGCTCCAATTGCCATACACAGTGCAAATAGCACTCGCGGATGTTCCCCGCAAGTACAGTGTATTGGACTGAAGAGGAGCTACTGTTCTTGTCAGGTTCCTAAGCAGAGTTGAACTAGATATGGCCCGTGTGTGTAGGAAGCACAGTTCTTTTGTTCTGAGCAAGCTCACTGTTCTGGCCCAATAGGAAACACAGCAGAGTAGAAGAGTGCTCTTTTATCTAAAGCAGAATGTGTTTCTTGTAAGGTGAGCTAGCTTTTGTTTCCTAGTCCTAAATGGAGTTGAATCACATGCAGTTTCTGGTCCTACGAGCAAGAGGTGTTTTCTGGTAAGACAAGTCACTATTGGGCTCCAATTGCCATACACAGTGCAAATAGCACTTGCGTCTGTTCCCCGCAAGTACAGTGTATTGGACTGAAGAGGATCTAGTTTTCTTGTCAGTTTCCTAAGCAGAGTAAAACTAGAAATGGCCCGTGTGTGTAGGAATCACAGTTCTTTTGTTCTGAGCAAGCTCACTGTTCGGACACCATAGGAAACACAGTAGAATAGAAGAGTGCTCTTTTCTAAAAAGGACAGTGTGTTTCTTGTAAGGCGAGCTAGTGTTTGTTTCCCAGTTCTAAATGGAGTTGAATCACATGCAGTTTCTGGTCCTACGAGCAAGAGTTGTTTACTGGTAAGGAAAGTCACTATTACGCTCCCCTTGCCATACACATAGCAAATAGCTCTCGCGTCTGTTCCCAGCAAGTACAGTGTATCAGACTGAAGAGGAGCTACTGTTCTTGTCAGTTTCCTAAGCAAGTTGAACTAGATATGGCCCGTGTGTGTAGGAAGCACAGTTCTTATGTTCTGAGCAAGCTCACTCTTCTGGCCCTATAGGAAACACAGTAGAGTAGTTGAGTGCTCTTTTCTCAAAAGCAGAGTGTGTTTTTGTAAGGCGAGCTAGCGTTTGTTTCCTAGTCCTAAATGGAGTTGAATTACATGCAGTTTCTGGTCCTATGAACAAGAATTGTTTTCTGGTAAGGAAAGTCACTATTGCGCTCCCATTGCCCTTCCCAAGGCAAATAGCACTCGCATCTTTTCCCAGCAAGTACAGTGTATTGGACTGAATAGGATCTACTCTTCTTGTCAGTTTACTAAGCTGAGTTGAACTAGATATGGTCCGTGTGTGTAGGAAGCACAGTTCTTTTGTTCTGAGCAAGCTCACTGTTTGGACCCCATAGGAAACACAGTAGAGTAGAAGAGTGCTCTTTTCTCTAAAGCAGAGTGTGTTTCTTGTAAGGCAAGCTACCGTTTGTTTCCCAGTCCTAAATGGAGTGGAATCACATGCAGTTTCTGGTCCTACGAGCAAGAGTTGTTTTCTGGTAAGGAAAGTCACTATTGCGCTCCCATTGCCATACACAGTGCAAATAGCCCTCCCGTCTGTTCCGAGCAAGTACAGTGTATTGGACTGAAGAGGAGCTACTGTTCTTGTCAGTTTCCTAAGCAGAGTTGAACATGATATGGCCCTTGTGTGTAGGAAGCACAGTTCTTATGTTCTGAGCAAGCTCACTCTTCTGGCCCTATAGGAAACACAGTAGAGTAGAAGTGTGCTCTTTTCTCAAAAGCAGAGTGTATTTTTGTAAGGCGAGCTAGCGTTTGTTTCCTAGTTAAATGGAGTTGAATCACATGCAGTCTCTGGTCCTACGAAGAAGAGTTGTTTTCTGGTAAAGAAAGTCACTATTGCGCTCCCATTGCCATACACAGTGCAAATAGCACTCGCGTCTGTTCCCAGCAAGTACAGTGTATCGGACTGAAGAGGAGCTGCTGTTCTTGTCAGTTTTCTAAGCAGAGTTGAACTAGATATGGCCCGTGTGTAGGAAGCACAGTTCTTTTGTTCTGAGCAAGCTCACTGTTCTGGCCCTATAGGAAACACAGCAGAGTAGAAGAGTGCTCTTTTCTCTAAAGCAGAGTGTGTTTCTTGTAAGGTGAGCTAGCTTTTGTTTCCCAGTCCTAAATGGAGTTGAATCACATGCAGTTTCTGGTCCTACGAGCAAGAGTTGTTTTATGGTAAGAAGAATCACTATTGCCCTGCCATTGCCATGCACAGGACAAATAGCACTGGCGTCTGTTCCCAGGAAGTACAGTGTATTGGACTGAAGAGGATCTACTGTTCTTGTCAGGTTACTAAGCAGAATTGAACTAGTTATGGCCGTGTGTGTAGGAAGCACAGTTCTTTTGTTCTGAGCAAGCTCACTGTTCAGACCCAATAGGAAACACAGTAGAGTAGAAGAGTGCTCTTTTCTCAAAAGCAGAGTGTGTTTCTTGTAAGGCGAGCTAGCGTTTGTTTCCCAGTCCTAAATGGAGTTGAGTCACATGCAGTTTTTTGTCCTACGAGCAAGAGTTGTTTTCTGGTAAGACGAGTCACTATTGTGCTCCAATTGCCATACACAGTGCAAATAGCACTCGCGTCTCTTCCCCGAAAGTACAGTGTATTGGACTGAAGAGGAGCTACTGTTCTTCTCAGTTTCCTAAGCAGAGTTGAACTAGATATGGCCTGTGTGTGTAGGAAGCACAGTTGTTTTGTTCTGAGCAAGCTCACTGTTCGGACCCCATAGGAAGCACAGTAGAGTAGAAGAGTGCTCTTTTCTCAAAAGCAGAGTGTGTTTCATGGAAGGCGAGCTAGCATTTGTATCCCAGTCCTAAGTGGAGTTGTACCACATGCAGTTTCTGGTCCTATGAGCAAGAGATGTTTTCTGGTAAGGAAAGTCACTATTGCGCTCCCATTGCCATACACAGTGCAAATAGCACTCGCGTCTGTTCCCAGCAAGTACAGTGTTTCGGACTGAAGATGAGCTACTGTTCTTGTCAGTTTCCTAAGTAGAGTTGAACTAGTTATGGCCCGTGTGTAGGAAGCACAGTTCTTTTGTTCTGACCAAGCTCACTGTTCTGGCCATATAGGAAACACAGTAGAGTAGAAGAGTGCTCTTTTCTCAAAAGCAGAGTGTGTTTCTTGTAAGGCGAGCTAGCGTTTGTTTCCCAGTCCTCTATGGAGTTGAATCACATGCAGTTTCTAGTCCTACGAGCAAGAGTTGTTTTCTGGTAAGAAGAGTCACTATTGCGCTGCCATTGCCATACACAGGACAAATAGCACTGGCGTCTGTTCCCAGCAAGTACAGTGTATTGGACTGAAGAGGATCTACTGTTCTTGTCAGGTTCCTCAGCAGAATTGAACTAGATATGGCCGTGTGTGTAGGAAGCACAGTTCTTTTGTTCTGAGCAAGATCACTGTTCGGACACCATAGGAAACACAGTAGAGTAGAAGAGTGCTCTTTTCTCAAAAGCAGAGTGTGTTTCTTCTAAGGTGAACTAGCGTTTGTTTCCCAGTCCTAAATGGAATTGAATCACATGCAGTTTCTGGTACTAAGAGCAAGAGTTGTTTTCTGGTAAGGAAAGTCACTATTGCGCTCCCCTGCCATACACAGTGCAAATAGCTCTCGCGTCTCTTCCCAGCAAGTACAGTGTAACGGACTGAAGAGGAGCTACTGTTCTTGTCAGTTTCCTAAGCAGAGTTGAACATTATATGGCCCGTGTGTGTAGGAAGCACAGTTCTTATGTTCTGAGCAAGCTCACTGTTCTGGCCCTATAGGAAAAACAGTAGAGTAGAAGCGTGCTCTTTTCTCAAAAGCAGAGTGTGTTTTTGTAAGGCGAGCTAGCGTTTGTTTCCTAGTTAATTGGAGTTGAATCACATGCAGTTTCTGGTCCTACGAACAACTGTTGTTTTCTGGTAAGGAAAGTCACTATTGCGCTCCCATTGCCCTACAAAAGGTGAATAGCACTCGCGTATTTTCCCAGCAATTACAGTGTATTGGACTGAATAGGAGCTACTGTTCTTGTCAGTTTACTAAGCAGAGTTGAACTAGATATGGTCCGTGTGTGTAGGAAGCACAGTTCTTTTGTTCTGAGCAAGCTCACTGTTTGGACCCCATAGGAAACACAGTAGAGTAGAAGAGTGCTCTTTTCTCTAAAGCAGAGTGTGTTTCTTGTAAGGAGAGCTAGCGTTTGTTTCCCAGTGCTAAATGGAGTTGAATCACATGCAGTTTCTGGTCCTACGAGCAAGAGTTGTTTTCTGGTAAGGAAAGTCACTATTGTGCTCCCGTTGCCATACACAGTGCAAATCGCACATGCGTCTGTTCCCAGCAAGTACAGTGTATTGGACTGAATAGGAGCTACTGTTCTTGTCAGTTTCCTAAGCAGAATTGAACTAGATATGGCCCGTGTGTTTAGGAAGCACAGTTCTTTTGTTCTGAGCAAGCTCACTGTTCGGACCCTATAGGAAACACAGTAGAGTAGAAGAGTGCTCTTTTCTCAAAAGCATAGTGTGTTTCTTGTAAGGCGATCTAGCGTTTGTTTCCAAGTCCTAAATGGAGTTGAATAACATGCAGTTTCTGGTCCTACGAGCAAGAGTTTTTTTTCTGGTAAGGAAAGACACTATTGCGCTCCCATTGCCATACACAGTGCAAATAGCACTCGCGTCTGTTCACAGCAAGTACAGTGTATCGGACTGAAGAGGAGCTACTGTTCTTGTCAGTTTCCTAAGCAGAGTTGAACTAGATATGGCCCGTGTGTGTAGGAAGCACATTTCTTATGTTCTCAGCAAGCTCACTCTTCTGGCCCTATAGGAAACACAGTAGAGTAGAAGAGTGCTCTTTTCTCAAAAGCAGAGTGTGTTTCTTGTAAAGCGAGCTAGAGTGTGTTTCCCAGTCCTAAATGGAGTTGAATCACATGCAGTTTCTGGTCCTACGAGCAAGAGTTGTTTTATGGTAAGAAGAGTCACTATTGCGCTGCCATTGCCATACACAGGACAAATAGCACTGGCGTCTGTTCCCAGCAAGTATAGTGTATTGGACTGAAGAGGATCTACTGTTCTTGTCAGGTTCCTAAGCAGACTTGAACTAGATATGGCCGTGTGTGTAGGAAGCACAGTTTTTGTGTTCTAAGCAAGCTCACTGTTCGGAACACATAGGAAACACAGTAGAGTAGAAGTGTGCTCTTTTCTCAAAAGCAGAGTGTGTTTCTTGGAAGTTGAGCTAGCGTTTGTTTCCCAGTCCTAAATGGAGTTCAGTCACATGCAGTTTTTTGTCCTACGAGCAAGAGTTGTTTTCTGGTAAGACAAGTCACTATAGTGCTCCAATTTCCATACGCAGTGCAAATAGCACTCGCGTATGTTCCCGGCAAGTACAGTGTATTGGAATGAAGAGGAGCTACTGTTCTTGTCAGGTTCCTAAGCAGAGTTGAACTAGATAAGGCCCGTGTGTGTAGGAAGCACATTTCTTTTGTTCTGAGCAAGCTCACTGTTCTGGCCCTATAGGAAACACAGTAGAGTAGAAGAGTGCTCTTTTCTCTAAAGCAGAGTGTGTTTCTTGTAAGGTGAGCTAGCTTTTGTTTCCCAGTCCTAAATGGAGTTGAATCACATGCAGTTTCTGGTCCTACGAGCAAGAGTTGTTTTCTGGTAAGACAAGTCACTATTGGGCTCCAATTTCCATACACAGTGCAAATAGCACTTGCGTCTGTTCCCAGCAAGTACAGTGTATTGGACTGAAGAGGATCTAGTGTTCTTGTCAGTTTCCTAAGCAGAGTTGAACTAGAAATGGCCCGTGTGTATAGGAATCACAGTTCTTTTGTTCTGAGCAAGCTCACTGTTCGGACACCATAGGAAACACAGTAGAGTAGAAGATTGCTCTTTTCTAAAAAGGAGAGTGTGTTTTTTGTAAAGCGAGCTAGCGTTTGTTTCCCAGTTCTAAATGGAGTTGAATCACATGCAGTTTCTGGTCCTAAGAGCAAGAGTTGTTTACTGATAAGGAAAGTCACTATTGCGCTCCCCTTGCCATACACATTGCAGATAGCTCTCGCGTCTGTTCCCAGCAAGTACAGTGTATCAGACTGAAGAGGAGCTACTGTTCTTGTCAGTTTCCTAAGCAGAGTTGAACTAGATATGGCCCGTGTGTGTAGGAAGCACAGTACTTATGTTCTGAGCAAGTTCACTCTTCTGGCCCTATAGGAAACACAGTAGAGTAGTTGAGTGCTCTTTTCTCAAAAGCAGAGTGTGTTTTTGTAAGGCGAGCTAGCGTTTGTTTCCTAGTCCTAAATGGAGTTGAATTACATGCAGTTTCTGGTCCTATGAACAAGAGTTGTTTTCTGGTAAGGAAAGTCACTATTGTGCTCCCATTGCCCTTCACAAGGCAAATAGCACTCGCATCTTTTCCCAGCAAGTACAGTGTATTAGACTGAATAGGAGCTACTCTTCTTGTCAGTTTACTAAGCAGAGTTGAACTAGATATGGTCCGTGTGTGTAGGAAGCACAGTCTTTTGTTCTGAGCAAGCTCACTGTTTGGACCCCATAGGAAACACAGTAGAGTAGAAGAGTGCTCGTTTTTCTAAAGCAGAGTGTGCTTCTTGTAAGGCAAGCTACCATTTGTTTCCCAGTCCTAAATGGAGTGGAATCACATGCAGTTTCTGGTCCTACAAGAAAGAGTTGTTTTCTGGTAAGAAGAGTCACTATTGAGCTCCCATTACCATACACAGGGTAAATAGCACTCGCGTCTGTTGCCACCATGTACAGGGTATTGCACTGAAGAGGATCTACTGTTCTTGACAGTTACCTAAGCAGAGTTGAACTAGATATGGCCCGTGTGTGTAGGAAGCACAGTTCTTTTGTTCTGAGCAAGCTCACTGTTCGGACCACATAGGAAACACAGTAGAATTGAAGAGTGCTCTTTTCTCAAAAGCAGAGTGTGTTTCTTGTAAGGCTAGCTAGTGTTTGTTTCCCAGTCAGAAACAGATTTGAATCTCATGAGTTTCTGGTGCTACGAGCAAGAGTTGTTTTCTGGTAAGAGGAGTCACTCTTTCGCTCCCATTGTCATACACAGTGCAAATAGGACTCGCGTCTGTTCCCAGCATGTACAGTGTATTGCACTGAAGATGATCTACTGTTCTTGTCAGTTTCCTAAGCAGAGTTGAACTAGATATGGCCCGTGTGTGTAGGAAGCACAGTTCTTTTGTTCTGAGCAAGCTCACTGTTCGGACACCATAGGAAACACAGTAGAATAGAAGAGTGCTCTTTTCTCAAAAGCAGAGTGTGTTTCTTGTAAGGCGAGCTAGCATTTGTTTCCCAGTCCAAAATGGAGTTGAATCACATGCAGTTTCTGGTCCTACGAACAAGGGATGTTTTCTGGTAAGGAAAGTCACTATTGTGCTCCCTTTGCCATAAACAGTGCAAAAAGCACTCATGTCTGTTCCCAGCAAGTACAGGGTATTGGACTGAAGAGGAGCTACTGTTCTTGGCAGTTTCCTAAGCAGAGTTGAATGAGATATGGCCCGTCTGTGTAGGAAGCACAGTTCTTTTGTTCTGAGCAAGCTCACTGTTTTGGTCCTATAGGAAACACAGTAGAGTAGACGAGTGCTCTTTTCTCAAAGCAGAGTGTGTTTCTTGTAAGGTGAGCTAGCGTTTGTTTCCCAGTCCTAAATGGAGGTGAATTACATGCAGTTTCTTGTCCTATTAGCAAGAGGTGTTTTCTGGTAAGAAGAGTCACTATTGTGCTCCTATTGCCATACACAGTACAAACAACACTCGCTACTGTTCTTTGCAAGTACAGTGTATTGGACAGAAGAGGAGCTACTGTTCTTGTCAGTTTCCTAAGCAGAGTTGAACTAGATATGGGCCGTGTGTGTAGGAAGCACAGTTCTTTTGTTCTGAGTAAGCTCACTGTTCGGACCCCATAGGAAACACAGTAGAGTGGAAGAGTGCTCTTTTCTCAAAAGCAGAGTGTGTTTCTTGTAAGGTGAGCTAGCGTTTGTTTCCCAGTCCTAAATGGAGTTGAATCCCATGCAGTTTCTGGTCCTACGAGCAAGAGTTGTTTTCTGGTAAGAAGAGTCACTATTGTGCTCCCTTTGCTATACACAGGGCAAATAGCACTCGCATCTGTTCCCAGCAAGTACAGTGTATTGGACTGAAGAAGATCTACTGTTTTTGTCAGTTTCCTAAGCAGAATTGAACTAGCTATGGCCGTGTGTGTAGGAAGCACAGTACTTTTGTTCTGAGCAAGCTCACTGTTCTGGCCCTATAGGAAACACATTAGACTAGAATACTGCTCTTTTCTCAAAAGCAGAGTGTGTTTCTTGGAAGTTGAGCTAGCGTTTGTTTCCCAGTCCTAAATGGAGTTCAGTCACATGCAGTTTTTTGTCCTACGAGCAAGAGTTGTTTTCTGGTAAGACAAGTCACTATAGTGCTCCAATTTCCATACGCAGTGCAAATAGCACTCGCGTATGTTCCCGGCAAGTACAGTGTATTGGAATGAAGAGGAGCTACTGTTCTTGTCAGGTTCCTAAGCAGAGTTGAACTAGATAAGGCCCGTGTGTGTAGGAAGCACATTTCTTTTGTTCTGAGCAAGCTCACTGTTCTGGCCCTATAGGAAACACAGTAGAGTAGAAGAGTGCTCTTTTCTCTAAAGCAGAGTGTGTTTCTTGTAAGGTGAGCTAGCTTTTGTTTCCCAGTCCTAAATGGAGTTGAATCACATGCAGTTTCTGGTCCTACGAGCAAGAGTTGTTTTCTGGTAAGACAAGTCACTATTGGGCTCCAATTTCCATACACAGTGCAAATAGCACTTGCGTCTGTTCCCAGCAAGTACAGTGTATTGGACTGAAGAGGATCTAGTGTTCTTGTCAGTTTCCTAAGCAGAGTTGAACTAGAAATGGCCCGTGTGTATAGGAATCACAGTTCTTTTGTTCTGAGCAAGCTCACTGTTCGGACACCATAGGAAACACAGTAGAGTAGAAGATTGCTCTTTTCTAAAAAGGAGAGTGTGTTTTTTGTAAAGCGAGCTAGCGTTTGTTTCCCAGTTCTAAATGGAGTTGAATCACATGCAGTTTCTGGTCCTAAGAGCAAGAGTTGTTTACTGATAAGGAAAGTCACTATTGCGCTCCCCTTGCCATACACATTGCAGATAGCTCTCGCGTCTGTTCCCAGCAAGTACAGTGTATCAGACTGAAGAGGAGCTACTGTTCTTGTCAGTTTCCTAAGCAGAGTTGAACTAGATATGGCCCGTGTGTGTAGGAAGCACAGTACTTATGTTCTGAGCAAGTTCACTCTTCTGGCCCTATAGGAAACACAGTAGAGTAGTTGAGTGCTCTTTTCTCAAAAGCAGAGTGTGTTTTTGTAAGGCGAGCTAGCGTTTGTTTCCTAGTCCTAAATGGAGTTGAATTACATGCAGTTTCTGGTCCTATGAACAAGAGTTGTTTTCTGGTAAGGAAAGTCACTATTGTGCTCCCATTGCCCTTCACAAGGCAAATAGCACTCGCATCTTTTCCCAGCAAGTACAGTGTATTAGACTGAATAGGAGCTACTCTTCTTGTCAGTTTACTAAGCAGAGTTGAACTAGATATGGTCCGTGTGTGTAGGAAGCACAGTCTTTTGTTCTGAGCAAGCTCACTGTTTGGACCCCATAGGAAACACAGTAGAGTAGAAGAGTGCTCGTTTTTCTAAAGCAGAGTGTGCTTCTTGTAAGGCAAGCTACCATTTGTTTCCCAGTCCTAAATGGAGTGGAATCACATGCAGTTTCTGGTCCTACAAGAAAGAGTTGTTTTCTGGTAAGAAGAGTCACTATTGAGCTCCCATTACCATACACAGGGTAAATAGCACTCGCGTCTGTTGCCACCATGTACAGGGTATTGCACTGAAGAGGATCTACTGTTCTTGACAGTTACCTAAGCAGAGTTGAACTAGATATGGCCCGTGTGTGTAGGAAGCACAGTTCTTTTGTTCTGAGCAAGCTCACTGTTCGGACCACATAGGAAACACAGTAGAATTGAAGAGTGCTCTTTTCTCAAAAGCAGAGTGTGTTTCTTGTAAGGCTAGCTAGTGTTTGTTTCCCAGTCAGAAACAGATTTGAATCTCATGAGTTTCTGGTGCTACGAGCAAGAGTTGTTTTCTGGTAAGAGGAGTCACTCTTTCGCTCCCATTGTCATACACAGTGCAAATAGGACTCGCGTCTGTTCCCAGCATGTACAGTGTATTGCACTGAAGATGATCTACTGTTCTTGTCAGTTTCCTAAGCAGAGTTGAACTAGATATGGCCCGTGTGTGTAGGAAGCACAGTTCTTTTGTTCTGAGCAAGCTCACTGTTCGGACACCATAGGAAACACAGTAGAATAGAAGAGTGCTCTTTTCTCAAAAGCAGAGTGTGTTTCTTGTAAGGCGAGCTAGCATTTGTTTCCCAGTCCAAAATGGAGTTGAATCACATGCAGTTTCTGGTCCTACGAACAAGGGATGTTTTCTGGTAAGGAAAGTCACTATTGTGCTCCCTTTGCCATAAACAGTGCAAAAAGCACTCATGTCTGTTCCCAGCAAGTACAGGGTATTGGACTGAAGAGGAGCTACTGTTCTTGGCAGTTTCCTAAGCAGAGTTGAATGAGATATGGCCCGTCTGTGTAGGAAGCACAGTTCTTTTGTTCTGAGCAAGCTCACTGTTTTGGTCCTATAGGAAACACAGTAGAGTAGACGAGTGCTCTTTTCTCAAAGCAGAGTGTGTTTCTTGTAAGGTGAGCTAGCGTTTGTTTCCCAGTCCTAAATGGAGGTGAATTACATGCAGTTTCTTGTCCTATTAGCAAGAGGTGTTTTCTGGTAAGAAGAGTCACTATTGTGCTCCTATTGCCATACACAGTACAAACAACACTCGCTACTGTTCTTTGCAAGTACAGTGTATTGGACAGAAGAGGAGCTACTGTTCTTGTCAGTTTCCTAAGCAGAGTTGAACTAGATATGGGCCGTGTGTGTAGGAAGCACAGTTCTTTTGTTCTGAGTAAGCTCACTGTTCGGACCCCATAGGAAACACAGTAGAGTGGAAGAGTGCTCTTTTCTCAAAAGCAGAGTGTGTTTCTTGTAAGGTGAGCTAGCGTTTGTTTCCCAGTCCTAAATGGAGTTGAATCCCATGCAGTTTCTGGTCCTACGAGCAAGAGTTGTTTTCTGGTAAGAAGAGTCACTATTGTGCTCCCTTTGCTATACACAGGGCAAATAGCACTCGCATCTGTTCCCAGCAAGTACAGTGTATTGGACTGAAGAAGATCTACTGTTTTTGTCAGTTTCCTAAGCAGAATTGAACTAGCTATGGCCGTGTGTGTAGGAAGCACAGTACTTTTGTTCTGAGCAAGCTCACTGTTCTGGCCCTATAGGAAACACATTAGACTAGAATACTGCTCTTTTCTCAAAAGCAGAGTGTGTTTCTTGTAAGGCGAGCTAGCGTTTGTTTCCCAGTCCTAAATGGAGTTGAATCCCATGCAGTTTCTGGTCCTATGAGCAAGAGTTGTTTTCAGGTATCAAGAGTCACTATTGTGCTCCCATTGTCATACACAGGGCAAATAGCACTGGCGAGTGCTCCCAGCATGTACAGTGTATTGGACGGAAGAGGATCTACTGTTCTTGTCAGTTTCCTAAGCAGAATTGAACTAGCTATGGCCGTGTGTGTAGGAAGCACAGTTCTTTTCTTCTGAGCAAGCTCACTGTTCGGACCCCAGAGAAAATACAGTAGAGTAGAAGAGTGCCCTTTTCTCAAAAGCAGAGTGTGTTTCTTGTAAGGGGAGCTAGTGTTTGTTTCTCAGTCCTAAATGGAGTTGAATCACATGCAATTTCTGGTCCTATGAGCAAGAGTTGTTTTCTGGTAAGAAGAGTCACTAGTGAGCTCCCATTGTCATACACAGGGCATATAGCACTGGCATCTGTTCCCAGCATGTACAGTGTATTGGACTGAAGAAGATCTACTGTTTTTGTCAGTTTCCTAAGCAGAATTGAACTAGATATGGCCGTGTTTGTAGGAAGCACAGTTCTTTTGTTCTGAGCAAGCTCACTGTTTTGGCCCTATAGGAAACACAGTAGAGTAGAAGAGTGCTCTTTTCTCAAAAGCAGAGTGTGTTTCTTGTAAGGCGAGCTAGCGTTTGTTTCCCAGTCCTAAATGGAGTTGAATCACATGCAGTTTTTGGTCCCATGAGCAAGAGTTATTTTCTGGTAAGGAAAGTCACTATTGCGCTCCCTTTCCCATAAACCCTGCAAATAGCACTCGCATCTGTTCTAAGCAAGTACAGTGTATTGCACTGAAGAGGATCTACTGTTCTTGTCAGTTTCCTAAGCAGAGTTGAACTAGATATAGCCCGTGTGTGTAGGAAGCACAGTTCTTTTTTACTGAGCAAGCTCACTGTTCTTGCCCTAGAGGAAACTCATTAGAGGAGAAGAGTATTCTTTTCTCAATAGTAGAGGGTGTTTATTGTAAGGCCAGCTAACGTTTGTTTTCCAGTCCTAAATGGAGTTGAATCACATGCAGTTTCTGGTCCTATGAGCAAAAGTTGTTTTCTGGTAAGAAGAGTCACTATTGCGCTCTGATTGTCATTCACAGGGCAAATAGCACTGGAGTTAGTTCCCAGCATGTACAGTGTATTGGACTGAAGAGGATCTACTGTTCTTGTCAGTTTCCGAAGCAGAATTGAACTAGATATGGCCGTGTGTGTAGGAAGCACAGTTCTTTTGTTCTGAGCAAGCTCACTGTTTTGGCCCTATAGGAAACACAGTAGAGTAGACGAGTGCTCTTTTCTCAAAAGCAGACTGTGTTTCTTGTAAAACGAGCTAGCGTTTGTTTCCCTGTCCTAAATGGAGTTGAATCACATGCAGTTTTTGGTCCCATGAGCAAGAATTGTTTTCTGGTAAGGAAAGTCACTATTGCGCTCCCATTGTCATACACAGGCCAAATAGCACTGGCATCTGTTCCCAGCATGTACAGTGTATTGGACTTAAGAGTATCTACTGTTTTTGTCAGTTTCCTAAGCAGAATTGATCTAGATATGGCCCATGTGTGTAGGAAGCACAGTTCTTTTGTTCTGAGCAAGCTCACTGTTCTGGCCCTATAGGAAACACAGTAGAGTAGAAGAGTGCTCTTTTCTCAAAAGCAGAGTGTGTTTCTTCTAAGGCGCACTAGCGTTTGTTTCCAAGTCCTAAATGTAGTTGAATCCCATGCAGTTTTTCGTGCTATGAGCAAGAGTTGTTTTCTGGTAAGAAGAGTCACTATTTTGCTCCAATTGCCATTCACAGGGCAAATAGCACTCGCGTCTGTTCGCAGCAAATAAAGTGTATTGCACTGAAGAGGAGCTACTGTTCTTGTCAGTTTTCTAAGCAGAGTTGAACTAGATATGGCCCGTGTGTATAGGAAGCACAGTTCTTTTGTTCTGCGCAAGCTCACTTTTCTGGCCCTGTAGGAAACACATTAGAGTAGAAGAGTTCTCTTTTCTCAAAAGCAGAGTGTGTTTCTTGTAAGGCCAGCTAGCGTTTGTTTCCCAGTCCTAAATGGAGTTGAATCACATGCAGTTTCTGGTCCTACGAGCACGATTTGTTTTCTGGTAAGAAGAGTCACTATTGTGCTCCCATTGTCATACACAGGGCAAATAGCACTTCGTCTGTTCCCAGCATGTACAGTGTATTGGACTGAGGAGGATCTACTGTTCTTGGCAGTTTCCTAAGCAGAATTGAACTAGATATGGCCGTGTTTGTAGGAAGCACAGTTCTTTTGTTCTGAGCAAGCTCACTGTTTTGGCCCTATAGGAAACACAGTAGTGTAGAAGAGTGCTCTTTTCTCAAAAGCAGAGTGTGTTTCTTGTAAGGCGAGCTAGCGTTTGTTTCCCAGTCCTAAATGGAGTTGAATCACATGCAGTTTTTGGTCCCATGAGCAAGAGTTGTTTTCTGGTAAGGAAAGTCACTATTGCGCTCCCATTCCCATACACCCTGCAAATAGCACTCGCATCTGTTCTAAGCAAGTACAGTGTATTGCACTGAAGAGGATCTACTGTTCTTGTCAGTTTCCTAAGCAGAGTTGAACTAGATATAGCCCGTGTGTGTAGGAAGCACAGTTCTTTTTTACTGAGCAAGCTCACTGTTCTGGACCTAGAGGAAACACATTAGAGTAGAAGAGTATTCTTTTCTCAAACGTAGAGTGTGTTTATTGTAAGGCCAGCTAACGTTTGTTTTCCAGTCCTAAATGGAGTTGAATCACATGCAGTTTCTGGTCCTACGAGCAAAAGTTGTTTTCTGGTAAGAAGAGTCACTATTGCGCTCTGATTGTCATTCACAGGGCAAATAGCACTGGAGTTAGTTCCCAGCATGTACAGTGTATTGGACTGAAGAGGATCTACTGTTCTTGTCAGTTTCCAAAGCAGAATTGAACTAGATATGGCCGTGTGTGTAGGAAGCACAGTTCTTTTGTTCTGAGCAAGTTCACTGTTTTGGCCCTATAGGAAACACAGTAAAGTAGACGAGTGCTCTTTTATCAAAAGCAGAGTGTGTTTCTTGTAAAACGAGCTAGCGTTTGTTTCCCTGTCCTAAATGGAGTTGAATCACATGCAATTTTTGGTCCCATGAGCAAGAGTTGTTTTCTGGTAAGGAAAGTCACTATTGCGCTCCCATTCCCATACACAGTGCAAATAGCACTCGCGTCTGTTCCCAGCAAGTACAGTGTATTGGACTGAAGAAGAGCTACTCTTCTTGTCAGTTTCCTAAGCAGAGTTGAACTAGATATGGACCATGTATGTAGGAAGCACAGTTCTTTTGTTCTGAGCAAGCTCACTGTTCGGACCCCATAGGAACCACAGTAGAGTAGAAGAGTGCCTTTTTCTCAAAAGCAGAGTGTGTTTCTTGTAAGGTGAGCTAGCATTTGTTTCCCAGTCCTAAATGGAGTTGAATCACAGGCAGTTTCTAGTCCTACGAGCAAGAGTTGTTTTCTGGTAAGAAGAGTCACTATTGCGCTCCCATTGCCATACACAGTGCAAATAGCACTCGCGTCTGTTCCCAGCAATTACAGTGTATTGGACTGAAGAAAAGCTACTATTCTTGTCAGTTTCCTAAGCAGAGATCAACTAGATAAGGCCAGTGTGTGTAGGAAACACAGTTCTTTTGTTCTGAGCAAGCTCACTCTTCAGACCCCATAGGAAACAAAGTAGAGTAGAAGAGTGCTCTTTTCTCAAAAGCAGAGTGTGTTTCTTGTAAGGCCAGCTAGCGTTTGTTTCCCAGTCCTAAATGGAGTTGAATCAAATGCAGTATCTGGCCCTACGAGCAAGAGTTGTTTTCTGGTAATAAGAGTCACTATTGCGCTTCCATTGTCATACACAGGGCAAATAGCACTGGCATCTGTTCCCAGCATGTACAGTGTATTAGACTGAAGAGGATTTACTCTTCTTGTCAGTTTCCTAAGCAGAAATGAACTAGATATAGCCGTGTGTGTAGGAAGCACAGTTCTTTTGTTCTGAGCAAGGTCACTTTTCGGTCCCTATAGGAATCACAGTAGAGTAGATGTGTGCCCTTTTCTCAAAAGCAGAGTGTGTTTCTTGTAAGGCCAGCTAGCGTTTGTTTCCCAGTCCTAAATGGAGTAGAATCACATGCAGTTTCTGGTCCTATGAGCAAGAGTTGTTTTCTGGTAAGAAGAGTCACTATTGCGCTCCCATTACCATACACAGGGCAAAAAGCACTGGCATCTGTTCCCAGCATGTACAGTGTATTGGACTGAATAGGATCTACTGTTCTTGTCAGTTTCCTAAGCAGAATTGAATTAGATATGGCCGTGTGTGTAGGAAGCACAGTTTTTTGTTCTGAGCAACTCAATGTTTTGGCCCTATAGGAAACATATTAGAGTAGAAGAGTGCTCTTTTCTCAAAAGCAGAGTCTGTTTCTTGTAAGGCGAGCTAGCGTTTGTTTCCCAGTCCTAAATGGAGTTGAATCACATGCAGTTTCTGGTCCTACGAGCAAGAGTTGTTTTCTGGTAAGAAGAGTCACTATTGCGATCCCATTGCCACACACAGTGCAAATAGCACTCGTGTCTGCTCCCAACAAGTACAGTGTATTGGACTGAAGAGGATCTACTGTTCTTGTCAGGTTCCTAAGCAGAGTTGAACTAGATATGGCCAATGTGTGTAGGAAGCACAGTTCTTTTGTACTCAGCAAGCACACTCTTCTGGCCCTATAGGAAACACAGAAGAGTAGAAGAGTGCTCTTTTCTCAAAAGCAGAGTGTGTTTCTTGTAAGGCGAGCTAGCGTTTGTTTCCCAGTACTAAATGGAGTTGATTCACATGCAGTTTCTGGTACGACGAGCAAGAGTTGCTTTCTGGTAAGAAGAGTCACTATTGCGCTCCCATTGCCATACACAGTGCAAATAGCACTGGCATCTGTACCCAGCATGTACAGTGTATTGGACTGAAGAGGATCTACTGTTCTTTTCAGTTTCCTAAGCAGAGTTGAACTAGATATGGCCCGTGTGTGGAAGAAGCACAGTTCTTTTGTTCTGAACAAGCTCACTGTTCAGACCCCATAGGAAACACAGTAGAGTAGAAGAGTGCATTTCTCTCAAAGGCCGAGTGTGTTTCTTGTAAGGTGAGCTAGCATTTGTTTCCCAGTCCTAAATGGAGTTGAAATACACATGAAGTTTCTGGTCCTACCAGCAAGAGTTGTTTTCTGATAAGAAGAGTCACTATTGCGCTCCCTTTGCCATACACAGTGCATATAGCCCTCGCGTCTGTTCCCAGCAAGTGCAGTGTATTGGACTGAAGAGGAGGTACTGTTCTTGTCAGGTTCCTAAGCAGAGTTGAACTAGATATGGCCCATGTGTGTAGGAAGCACAGTTCTTTTGTACTCAGCAAGCTCACTGTTCTGGCCCTATAGGAAACACAGTGGAGTAGAAGAGTGCTCTTTCTTCAAAAGCAGACTGTGTTTTTTGTAAGGCGAGCTCGCGTTTGTTTCCCAATCCTAAATGGAGTTGAATCACATGCAGTTTCCGTTCCTATGAGCAAGAGTTGTTTTCTGGTAAGGAAAGTCACTATTGCGCTCCCATTGCCATACACAGTGCAAATAGCACTCGCGTCTGTTCCCAGCAAGTACTGTGTATTGGACTGAAGAGTAGCTACTGTTCTTGTCAGTTTCCTAAGCAGAATTGAACTAAATATGGCCCGTGTGTGTAGGAAGTACAGTTCTTTTGTTCTGAGCAAGCTCACTGTTTGGACCCCTTGGAAACACAGTAGAGTAGAAGAGTGCTCTTTTCTCAAAAGCAGAGTGGGTTTCGTGTAAGGCCAGCTAGCGTTTGTTTCCCAGTCCTAAATGGAGTTGAATCACATGCAGTTTCTGGTCCTACGAGCAAGAGTTGTTTTCTGGTAAGAAGAGTCACTATTGCGCTCCCATTGCCATACACAGTGCAAATAGCACTGGCGTCTGTACCCAGCATGTACAGTGTATTGGACTGAAGAGGATCTACTGTTCTTGTCATTTTCCTAAGCAGAATTGAAATAGATATGGCCCGTGTGTAGGAAGCACAGTTCTTTTGTTCTGAGCAAGTTCACTGTTCTGGCCCTATAGGAAACACAGTAGAGTAGAATAGTGCTCTTTTCTCAAAAGCATAGTGTGTTTCTTGTAAGGTGAGCTAGCGTTTGTTTCGTTGTCCAAATGGAGTTGAATCACATGCAGTTTCTGGTGCTACGAGCAAGAGTTTTTCTTTTAATAAGAGTCACTATTGTGCTCCCATTGTCATACTCAGGGCAAATAGCACTGGCCTCTGTTCCCAGCATGTGCAGTGTATTGGACTGAAGAGGATCTACTGTTCTTGTCAGGTTCCTAAGCAGAGTTGAACTAGATATGGCCCATGTGTGTAGGAAGCACAGTTCTTTTGTGCTCAGCAAGCTCACTGTTCTGGCCCTATAGGAAACACAGTAGAGTAAAAGAGTGCTCTTTAATCAAAAGCAAAGTGTGTTTCTTGTAAGGCGAGCTAGCATTTGTTTCCCAGTTATAAATGGAGTTGAATCACATGCAGTTTCCGATCCTACGAGCAAGAGTTGTTTTCTGGTAAGGAAAGTCACTATTGTGCTCCCATTGCCATACACAGTGCAAATAGCACTCGCGTCTGTTCCCAGCAAGTACAGTGTATTGGACTGAAGAGGAGATACTGTTCTTGTCAGTTTCCTAAGCAGAATTGAACTAGATATGGCCCGTGTTTGTATTAAGCACAGTTTCTTTGTTCTGAGCAAGCTCACTGTTTGGACACTTTAGGAAACAGAGTAGAGTAGAAGAGTGCTCTTTTCTCAAAAGCAGAGTGTGTTTCTTGTAAGGCAAGCTAGCGTTTGTTTCCCAGTCCTAAATGGAGTTGAATCACATGCAGTTTTTGTTCCCACGAGCAAGAGTTGTTTTCTGGTAAGGAAAGTCACTATAGCGCTCCCATTCCCATACACCGTGCAAATAGCACTCCCGTCTGTTCCCAGCAAGTACAGTGTGTTGGACTGTAGAGGAGCTACTGTTCTTGTCAGTTTCCTAAGCAGAGTGGAACTAGATATGGCCTGTGTGTGTAGGAAGCACAGGTCTTTTGTTCTTAGCAAGCTCACTGTTCGGACCACATAGGAAACACAGTAGAATAGAAGAGTGCTCTTTTCTCAAAAGCAGTGTATGTTTTTTGTAAGGCGAGCTAGCATTTGTTTCCCAGTCCTAAATGGACTTGAATCACATGCAGTTTCTGGTCCTATGAGCAAGAGTTGTTTTCTGGTAAGAAGAGTCACTATTGCGCTCCCATTGCCCTACACAGGGCAAATAGCACTCGCGTCTGTTCCCAGCAAGTACAGTGTATTAGACTGAAGAGGAGCTACTGTTCTTGTCAGTTTCCTAAGCAGAGTTGAACTAGCTAGGGCCCGTGTGTGTAGAAAGCACAGTTCTTTTGTTCTGAGCAAGCTCACTCTTGTGGCTGTATAGGAAACACAGAAGAGTAGAAGAGTGCTCTTTTCTCAAAAGCAGAGTGTGTTTCTTGTAAGGCGAGCTAGCGTTTGGTTCCCAGTCCAAAATGGAGTTGAATCACATGCAATTTCTGGTCCTACGAGCAAGATTTGTTTTCTGGTAATAAGAGTCACTATTGCGCTCCCATTGTCATACACAGGGCAAATAGCACTCGCGTCTGTTCCCAGCAGGTACAGTGTATTGGACTGAAAAGTATCTATTGTTCTTGTCAGTTTCCTAAGCAAAATTGAACTAGATATGTCCCTGTATGTAGGAAGCACAGTTATTTTGTTCTGAGCAAGCTCTCTGTTCTGGCCCTATAGGAAACACAGTAGAGTAGAAGAGTGCTCTTTTCTCAAAAGCAGAGTTTGTTTCTTGTAAGGCCAGCTAGTGTTCTTTTCCCAGTCCTATATGGAGTTGAATCACATGCAGTTTCTGGTCCTACGAGCAAGAGTTGTTTTCTGGTAAGAAGAGTCACTATTGTGCTCCCATTGCCATACACTGTGCAAATAGCACTGGCGTATGTACCCAGCATGTACAGTGTATTGGACTGAAGAGGATCTACTGTTCTTGTCAGTTTTCTTAGCAGAATTGAACTAGATATGGCCCGTGTGTGTAGGAAGCACAGTTCTTTTGTTCTGAGCAAGCTCACTGTTCTAGCCCTATAGGAAACACAGTAGAGTAGAAGAGTGCTCTTTTCTCAAAAGCAGAGTGTGTTTCTTGTAAGGCGAGCTAGCGTTTGTTTCCCAGTCCTAAATGGAGTTGAATCACATGCAGTTTCTGGTCCTATGAGCAAGAGTTTTTTTGGTAATAAGAGTCACTATTGTGCTCCCATTGTCATACACAGGGCAAAGAGCACTGGCCTCTGTTCCCAGAATGAACAGTGTATTGGACTGAAGATGATCTACTGTTCTTGTCAGGTTCATAAGCAGAGTTGAACTAGATATGGCCCATGTGTGTAGGAAGCACAGTTCTTTGTACTCACCAAGCTCACTGTTCTGGCCCTATAGGAAACACAGCAGAGTAGAAGAGTGCTCTTTCCTCAAAAGCAGAGTGTGTTTTTTGTAAAGCGAGCTAGCGTTTGTTTCGCAGTCCTAAATGGAGTTGAATCACATGCAGTTTCCGTTCCTACTTGCAAGAGTTGTTTTCTGGTAAGGAAAGTCACTATTGCGCTCCCATTGCCATACACAGTGCAAATAGCACTCGCGTCTGTTCCCAGCAAGTACAGTGTATTGGACTGAAGAGGAGCTACTGTTCTTGTCAGTTTCCTAAGCAGAGTTGAACTAGATATGGCCCGTGTGTGTAGGAAGCACAGTTCTTTTGTTCTGAGCAATCTCACTGTTCGGCCACCATAGGAAACACTGTAGAGTAGAAGAGTGCTCTTTTCTCAAAAGCAGAGTGTGTTTCTTGTAAGGCGAGCTAGCGTTTGTTTCCCAGTCCTAAATGGAGTTGAATCACATGCAGTTTGTGGTCCTACGAGCAAGAGTTTTTTCTGGTAAGAAGAGTCAGTATTGTGCTCCCATTGCCATACACAGTGCAAATAGCACTGGCATCTGTACCCAGCATGTACAGTGTATTGGACTGAAGAGGAGCTTCTGTTCTTGTCAGTTTAGTAAGCAGAATTGAACTAGATATGGCCCGTGTGTGTAGGAAGCACAGTTCTTTTGTTCTGAGCAAGCTCACTGTTCTGGCCCTATAGGAAACACAGTAGAGTAGAAGAGTGCTCTTTTCTCAAAAGCAGAGTGTGTTTAGAGTAAGGCCACCTAGCGTTTGCTTCCCAGTTTTAAATGGAGTTAATCACATGCAGTATCTGGTCCTAAGAGCAAGAGTTGTTTTCTGGTAAGAAGAGTCACTATTGCGCTCCCATTGCCATACACAGTGCAAAGAGCACTCGCATCTGCTCCCATCAAGTACAGTGTATTGGATTGAAGAGGAGCTACTGTTCTTGTCAGTTTCCTAAGCAGACTTGAACTAGATATGGCCCGTGTGTGTAGGAAGCACAGTTCATTTGTTCTGAGCAAGCTCACTGTTCGGACCCCATAGGAAACACAGTAGAGTAGAAGAGTACTCTTTTCTGAAAAGCAGAGTGCGTTTCTTGTACGGCGAGCTAGCTTTTGTTTCCCAGTCGTAAATGAAGTTGAATCACAAGCAGTTTCTGGTCCTACTAGTAGAGTTGTTTTTTGGTAAGAAGAGTCACTATTGCGCTCCCTTTGCCATACACAGTGCAAATAGCACTCGCGTCTGTTCCCAGCAAGTACAGTGTATTGGACTTGTCATTTTCCTAAGCAGAGTTGAACTAGATATGGCCCGTGTGTATAGGAAGCCCAGTTCTTTTGTTCTGAGCAAGCTCACTGTGCGGACCCCATAGGAAACTCAGTGCTCTTTTCTCAAATCAGAGTGTGTTTCTTGTAAGGCGAGATAGCGTTTGCTTCCCAGACCTAAATGGAGATGAATCACATGCAGTTTCTGGTCCTACAAGCAAGAGTTGTTTTCTGGTAAGAAGAGTCACTATTGCGCTCCCATTGCCATACACAGGGCAAATTTCACTGGCGTCTGTTCCCAGCAATTACAGAGTATTGGACTGAAGAGGAGCTACTGTTCTTGTCATTTTCCTAGGCAGAGTTGAACTAGATATGGCCCCTGTGTGTAGGAAGCACAGTTCTTTTGTTCTGAGCAAGTTCACTGTTCTGGCCCTATAGGAAACACAGTAGAGTAGAAGATTGCTCTTTTCTCAAAAGCAGAGTGTGTTTCTTGTAAGGCGAGCTAGCGTTTTTTTCCCAGTCTTAAATGGAGTTGAGTCACATGCAGTTTCTGGTCCTACGAGCAAGAGTTGTTTTCTGGTAAGAAGAATCACTATTGCGCTCCTATTGTCATACACAGGGCAAATAGCACTGGTGTCTGTTCCCAGCATGTGCAGTGTATTTGACTGAAGAGGGAATACTGTTCTCGTCAGTTTCCTAAGCAGAATTGAACTAGATATGCCCCGTGTGTGTAGGAAGCACAGTCCTTTTGTTCTGAGCAAGATCACTCTTCTGGCCATAGAGGAAACACTGTAGAGTAGAAGAGTGCTCTTTTCTCAAAAGCAGAGTGTGTTTCCTGTGAGCAGAGCTAGCGTTTGTTTCCCAGTCCTACATGGAGTTGAGTCACATGCTGTTTGTGGTCCTAAGAGCAAGAGTTGTTTTCTGGTAAGAAGATTCACTATTGCGTTCCCATTGTCATACACAGTACAAATAGCACTCCTGTCTGTTCTCAGCAAGTACAGTGTATTGGACTGAAGAGGAGCTACTGTTCTTGTCAGTTTCCTAAGCAGAGTTGAACTAGATATGGCCCGTGAGTGTAGGAAGGACAGTTTTTTTGTTCTGAGCAAGCTCACTGTTCGGACACCATAGGAAACGCAGTAGAGTAGAAGAGTGCTCTTTCCAAAAAAGCAGAGTGTGTTTCTTGTAAGGCAAGCTAGCGTTTTTTTCCCAATCTTATATGGAGTTGAATCACATGCAGTTTCTGTTCCTACGAGCAAGAGATGTTTTCTGGTAAGAAGAGTCACTATTGCGCTCCCATTGTCATACACAGGGCAAATATCACTGGCGTCAGTTCCCAGCATGTACAGTGTATTGGACTGAAGAGGATCTACTGTTCTTGTCAGGTTCCTAAGCAGAATTGAACTAGATATGGCCGTGTGTAGGAAGCACAGTTCTTTTGTTCTGAGCAAGCTCACTGTTCGGACCCCATAGGAAACACAGTAGAGTAGATGTGTGCCCTATTATCAAAAGGAGAGTGTGTTTCTTGTAAGGTGAACTAGCGTTTGTTTCCCAGTCCTACATGGAGTTGAATCACATGCAGTTTCTGGTCCTACGAGCAAGAGTTGTTTTCTGATAAGAAGAGTCACTATTGCGCTCCCATTACCATACACAGTGCAAATAGCACTCGCGTCTGTTCGCAGGAAGTACAGTGTATTAGACTGAAGAGGAGCTACTGTTCTTGTCAGTTTCCTAAGCAGAGTTGAACTAGATATGGCCCGTGTGTGTAGGAAGCACAGTTCTTTTCTTCTGTGCAAGTTCACTGTTCGGACACCACAGGAAACACAGTAGAGTAGAAGAGTGCTCTTTTCTCAAAAGCAGAGTGTGTTTCTTGTAAGGTGAGCTAGCGTTTGTTTCCCCGTCCTAAAAGGAGTTGAGTCACATGCAGTTTTTGGTTCTACGAGCAAGAGTTGTTTTCTGGTAAGAAGAGTCACTATTGTGCTCGCATTGTCATACACAGGGCAAATGCACTGGCGTCTGTTCCGAGCATGTACAGTGTATTGGACTGAAGAGGAGCTACTGTTCTTGTCAGTTTCGTAAGCAGAATTGAACTAGATATGGCCCGTGTGTATAGGAAGCACAGTTCTTTTGTTCTGAGCAAGGTCACTGTTCAGGCCCTATAGGAAACACAGAAGCGCAGTAGAGTGCTCTTTTCTCAAAAGCAGAGTGTGTTTCTTGTAAGGCGAGCTAGTGGTTGTTTCCAAGTCCTAAATGGCGTTTAATCACATGCAGTTTCTGTTCCTACGAGCAAGAGATGTTTTCTGGTAAGAAGAGTCACTATTGTGCTCCCATTGTCATACATAGGGCAAATAGCACTGGCTTCACTTCCCAGCATGTACAGTGTAGTGCACTGAATAGGATCTACTGTTCTTGTCAGGTTCCTAAGCAGAGTTGAACTAGATATGGCCCGTGTTTGTAGGAAGCACAGTTCTTTTGTTCTGAGCAAGCTCACTGTTCGGAACCCATAGGAAACACAGTAGAGTAGAAGAGTGCTCTTTTCTCAAAAGTAGAGTGTGTTTCTTGTAAGGCGAGCTATCGTTTCTTTCCCAATCATAAATGGAGTTGAATCACATGCAGTTTCTGGTTCTACGAGCAAGAGTTGTTTTGTGGTAAGAAGAGTCACTATTGTGCTCCCATTGCTGTACACAGTGCAAATAGCACTCATGTCTGTTCCCAAAAAGTACAGTGTATTGGACTGAAGAGGATCTACTGTTCTCGTCAGTTTCCTAATCAGAGTTGAACTAGATATGGCCCGTGTGTGTAGGAAGCACAGTTCTTTTGTTCTGAGCAAGCTCACTGTTCGGACCCCATAGGAAACACAGTAGAGTAGAAGAGTGCTCTTTTCTCAAAAGCAGAGTGTGTTTCTTGTAAGGCGAGCTATCGTTTGTTTCCCAGTCCTAAATGGAGTTGAATCACATGCAGTTTCTTGTCATACGAGCAAGAGTTGTTTTCTGGTAAGAAGAGTCACTATTGCGATCCGATTTTCACACACAGGGCAAATAGCAGTGGCGTCTGTTGCCAGCATGTACAGTGTATTGGACTGAAGAGGTTCTAATGTTCTTGTCAGTTTCCTAAGCAGAATTGAACAAGATATGGCCTGTGTGTGTAGGAAGCACAGTTCTTTGTTCTGAGCAAGCTCACTGTTCTGGCCCTATAGGAAACACAGTAGAGTAGAAGAGTGCTCTTTTTTCAAAAGCAGAGTGTGTTTCTTGTAAGGCGAGCTAGCGTTTGTTTCCCACTCCTATATGGAGTTGAATCACATGCAGTTTCTGGTATTAAGAGCAAGAGTTGTTTTCTGGTAAGAAAAGTCACTATTGCGCTCCCATTGTCATACACACAGCAAATAGCAGTGGCGTCTATTCCTAGCAAGTACAGTGTATTGGACTGAAGAGGAGCTACTGTTCTTCTCAGTTTCCTAAGCAGAGTTGTACCAGATATGGCCCGTGTGTGTAGGAAGCACAGTTCTTTTGTTCTGAGCAATCTCTGTTTGGACCCCATAGGAAACACCGTAGAGTAGAAGAGTGCCCTTTTATCAAAAGCAGAGTGTGTTTCTTGAAAGGCGAGCTAGAGTTTTTTTCCCAGTCAGAAATGTAGTTGAATCCCATGCAGTTTCTGGTCCTACATGCAAGAGCTTTTTCTGGTAAGAAGAGCCACTATTGCGCTCCCATTGCCATACACACTGCAAATAGCACTGGCGTCTGTTCCCAGCAAGGCCAGCTAATGTTTGTTTCCCAGTACTAAAAGGAGTTGAATGACATGCAGTTTTTGGTTCTACGAGCAAGAGTTGTTTTCTGATAAGGAAAGTCACTATAGAGCTCCCTTTGCCATACACAGCACAAATAGCACTCACGTCTGTTCTCAGCAAGTACAGTGTATTGGACTGAAGAGGAGCTACTGTTCTTTTCAGTTTCCTAAGCAGAGTTGAACTAGATATGGCCCCTGTGTATAGGAAGCACAGTTCTTTTGTTCTGATCAAGCTCACTGTGCGGACTCCATAGGAAACTCAGTGCTCTTTCTCAAAAGCAGAGTGTGTTTCTTGTAAGGCGAGATAGCGTTTGCTTCCCAGACCTAAATGGAGATGAATCACATGCAGTTTCTGGTCCTACAAGCAAGAGTTGTTTTCTGGTAAGAAGAGTCACTATTGGGCTCGCATTGTCATACACAGGGCAAATAGCACTGGCGTCTGTTCCGAGCATGTACAGTGTATTGGACTACAGAGGATCTACTGTTCTTGTCAGTTTCCTAAGCAGAATTGAACTAGATGTGGCCTCGTGTGCAGGAAGTACAGTTCTTTTGTTCTGAGCAAGCTCACTGTTCGGACCTCATAGGAAACACAGTAGAGTAGAAGAGTGCTCTTTTCTCAAAAGCAGAGTGTGTTTCTTGTAAGACGAGCTAGCGTTTGGTTCCCACTTCTAAATGGTGTTGAATCACATGCAGTTTTTGGTCCTACGTGCAAGAGTTGTTTTCTGGTAAGGAAAGTCACTATTGCGCTCCCATTGCCAAACACAGTGCAAATAGCACTCGCATCTGTTCCCAGCAAGTACAGTGTATTGGACTGAAGAGGAGCTACTGTTCTTGTCAGTTTCCTAAGCAGAGTTTTACTAGATAAGGCCCGTGTGCGTAAGAAGCACAGTTCTTTTGTTCTGAGCAAGCTCACTGTTCGGAAACCATAGGACACATAGTAGAGAAGAAGAGTGCTCTTTTCTCAAAAGCAGAGTGTGTTTCTTGTAAGGCGAGCTAGCTTTTGTTTCCCAGTCCTAAATGAATTTGAATCACATGCAGTTTCTGGTCCTACGAGTAGAGTTATTTTTTGGTAAGAAGAGTCACTATTGCGCTCCTATTGCCATACACAGTACAAATAGCACTTGCGTCTGTTCCAATCAAGTACAGTGTATTGGACTGAAGAGGAGCAACTGTTCTTGTCAGTTTTCTAAGCAGAGTTGAACTAGATATGGCCCATGTGTATAGGAAGCACAGTTCTTTTGTTCTGAGCAAGCTCACTGTTTGGACCCCATAGGAAACACAGTAGAGTAGAAGAGTGCTCTTTTCTCAAAAGCAGAGTGTGTTTCTTGTAAGACGAGCTAGCGTTTGTTTCCCAAACCTAAATGGAGTTGAGTAACATGCAGATTCTGGTCCTATGAGCTAGAGTTGTTTTCTGGTAAGAAGAGTCACTATTGTGCTCCCATTGTCATATACAGGGCAAATAGCACTGGCGTCTGTTCCCAGCAAGTACAGTGTATTGGACTGAAGAGGAGCTACTGTTCTCGTCAGTTTCCTAAGCAGAGTTGAACTAGATATGGACCGTGTGTGTAGGAAGCACAGTTCTTTTGTTCTGAGCAAGCTCACTGTTCTTGCCCTATAGGAAACACAGTAGAGTAGAAGAGTGCTCTTTTCTCAAAAGCAGAGTGTGTTTCTTGTAAGGCAAGCTAGCGTTTGTTTTCCAGTCCTAAATTGAGTTGAATCACCTCCAGTTTGTGGTCCTACGAGCAAGAGTTTTTTCTGGTAAGGAGAGTCACTATTGTGCTTCCATTGTCATAAGCAGGGCAAATAGCACTGGTTTCTCTTCCCAGCATGTACAGTGTATTGGACTGAAGAGGATCTACTGTTCTTGTCAGGTTCCAAAGCAGAGTTGAACTAGATATGGCCCGTGTTTGTAGGAAGCAGGGTTCTTTTTTTCTGAGCAAGCTCACTGTTTGGACCCCATAGAAAATACAATAGAGTAGATGTGTGCCCTATTTGCCCTATTCTCAAAAGCAGAGCATGTTTCTTGTAAGGCGAACGAGCGTTTGTTTCCCAGTCCTTAGTGGATTGAATCAAATGCAGTTTCTGGTCCTAAGAGCAAGAGTTGTTTTCTGGTAAGAAGAGTCACTATTGTGCTCCCAGTGCCGTACACAGTGGAAATAGCACTCGCGTCTGTTCTCAGCAAGTACAGTGTATAGGACTGAAGAGGATCTACTGTTCTTGTCAGTTTACTAAGCAGAATTGAACTAGATATGGCCGGTTTGTGTAGAAAGCAAAGTTCTTTTTTTCTGAGCAAGCTCACTGTTCTGGCCATACAAGAAAAACAGTAGAGTAGAAAAGTGCTCTTTTCTCAAAAGCAGAGTGTGTTTCTTGTAAGGCGAGCTAGCGATTGTTTCCCAGTCATAAATTGAGTTGAATCACATGTAGTTTCTGGTCCTAAGAGCAAGAGTTTTTTTCTGGTAAGAAGAGTCACTATTGCGCTCCTACTGTCACACACAGGGCAAATAGCACTGGTGTCTCTTCCCAGCATGGACAGTGTATTGGACTGAAGAGGATCTACTGTTCTTGTCAGGTTCCTAAGCAGAGTTGAACTAGATATGGCCCATGTGTGTAGGCAGCACAGTTCTTTGTACTCAGCAAGCTCACTGTTCTGGCCCTTAGGAAACACAGTAGAGTAGAAGAGTGCTCTTTCCTCAAAAGCAGAGTGTGTTTCTTGTAAGACGAGCTAGCGTTTGTTTCCCAATCCTAAATGGAGTTGAGTAACATGCAGATTCTGGTCCTATGAGCTGGAGTTGTTTTCTGGTAAGAAGAGTCACTATTGCGCTCCCATTGTCATATACAGGGCAAATAGCACTGGCGTCTGTTCCCAGCAAGTACAGTGTATTGGACTGAAGAGGAGCTACTGTTCTCGTCAGTTTCCAAAGCAGAGTTGAACTAGATATGGTCCGTGTGTGTAGGAAGCACGGTTCTTTTGTTCTGAGCAAGCTCACTGTTCTCGCCCTATAGGAAACACTGAAGAGTAGAAGAGTGCTCTATTCTCAAAAGCAGTGTGTGTTTCTTGTAAGGCGAGCTAGCCTTTGTTTTCCAGTCCTAAATTGAGTTGAATTACCTGCAGTTTGTGGTCCTACGAGCAAGAGTTTTTTCTGGCAAGGAGAGTCACTATTGTGCTCCCATTGTCATAAACAGGGCAAATAGCACTGGTTTCTCTTCCCAGCATGTACAGTGTATTGGACTGAAGAGGATCTACTGTTCTTGTCAGGTTCCAAAGCAAAGTTGAACTAGATATGGCCCGTGTGTGTAGGAAGCAGGGTTCTTTTTTTCTGAGCAAGCTCACTGTTTGGACCCCATAGAAAATACAATAGAGTAGATGTGTGCCCTATTCTCAAAAGCAGAGCTTGTTTCTTGAAAGGCGAGCGAGCGTTTGTTTCCCTGTCCTTAGTGGATTGAATCAAATGCAGTTTCAGGTCCTAAGAGCAAGAGTTGTTTTCTGGTAAAAAGAGTCACTATTGTGCTCCCAGTGCCGTACACAGTGCAAATAGCACTCGCGTCTGTTCTCAGTAAGTACAGTGTATTGGACTGAAGAGGAGCTACTGTTCTTGTCAGATTCCTAAGCAGAGTTGAACTAGATATGGACCGTGTGTAGGAAGCACAGTTCTTTTGTTCTGAGCAAGCTCACTCTTCGAACTCCATAGGAAACACAGTAGAGTAGAAGTGTGCTCTTTTCTCAAAATCAGAGTGTGTTTCTTGTATGGCGAGCTAGCGTTTGTTTCCCAGTCCTAAATGGAGTTGAATCAAATGCAGTTTTTGGTCCTACGAGCAGGAGTTGTTTTCTGGTAAGACGAGTCACTATTGTGCTCCCATTGCCACACACAGTACAAATAGCACTCGCGTCTGTTCCCAGCAAGTACAGTCTATTGGACTGCAGAGGAGCTACTGTTCTTGTCAGTTTCCTAAGCAGAGATGAACTAGATATGGCCCGTGTGTGTACAAAGCAGAGTTCTTTTGTTCTGAGCAAGCTCACTGTTGGAACCCCATAGGAAATACAGTAGAGTAGAAGAGTGCACTTTTCTCAAAAGCAGAGTGTGTTTCTTGTAAGGCGAGCTAGCGTTTGTTTCCCAGTCCTAAATGGAGTTGAAATACACATGCAGTTTCTGTTCCTATGATCTAGAGTTGTTTTCTGGTAAGAAGAGTCACTATTGCGCTCCTTTTGCCATACACAGTGCAAATAGCACTCGCGTCTGTTCCCAGCAAGTACAGTGTATTGGACTGAAGAGGAGCTACTGTTCTTGTCAGTTTTCTAAGCAGGGTTGAACTAGATATGGCCCATGTGTGTAGGAAGCACAGTTCTTTTGTTCTGAGCAAGCTCACTGTTCTGGCCCTATAGGACACACTAGAGTAGAAGAGTGCTCTTTTCTCAAAAGCAGAGTGTGTTTCTTGTAAGGCGAGCTAGCGTTTGTTTCCCAGTCCTAAATGGAGTTGAATCAAATGCAGTTTTTGGTCCTACGAGCAAGAGTTGTTTTCTGGTAAGAAGAGTCACTGTTGCGCTGCCATTGCCATACACAGTGCAAATAGCACTCGCGTCTGTACCCAGTAAGTACAGTGTATTGGACTTAAGAGGAGCTACTGTTCTCATCAGTTTCCTAAGCAGAGTTGAACTAGATATGGCCCGTTTGTGTAGGAAGCACAGTTCTTTTGTTCTGAGCAAGCTCACTGTTCTTGCCCTATAGGAAACACTGTAGCGTAGAACAGTGCTCTATTCTCAAAAGCAAAGTGTGTTTCTTGTAAGGCGAGCTAGCGATTTTTTCCCAGTCCTAAATTGAGTTGAATCACATGTAGTTTCTGGTCCTAAGAGCAAGAGCTTTTTCTGGTAAGAAGAGTCACTATTGCGCTCCTTTTGTCATACACAGGGCAAATAGCACTGGTGTCTCTTCCCAGCATGTACAGTGTATTGGACTGAAGAGGATCTACTGTTCTGGTCAGGTTCCTAAGCAGAGTTGAACTAGATATGGCCCATGTGTGTAGGAAGCACAGTTCTTTGTACTCAGCAAGCTCACTGTTCTGGCCCTATAGGAAACACAGTAGAGTAGAAGAGTGCTCTTTCCTCAAAAGCAGAGTGTGTTTCTTGTAAGGCAAGCTAGCGTTTGTTTCCCAGTCCTAATTGGAGTTGAATCACATGCAGTTTCAGGTCCTACGAGCAAGTGTTGTTTTCTGGTAAGGAAAGTCACTATTGCGCTCCCATTGCCATACACAGTGCAAATAGTACTCGCGTCTGTTCCCTGCAAGTATAGTGTATTGGACTGAAGAGGAGCTACTGTTCTTGTCAGTTTCCTAAGCAGAGTTGAACTAGATATGACCCGTGTGTGCAGGAAGCACAATTCTTTTGTTCTGAGCAAGCTCACTGTTTGGACCCCATAGGAAACACAGTAGAGAAGATGTGTGCCCTATTCTCAAAAGCAGAGCGTGTTTCTTGTAAGGCGAGCTAGCGTTTGTTTCCCACTCCTAAATGGAATTGAATCATATGCAGGTTCTGGTCCTATGAGCAAGAGTTGTTTTCTGGTAAGAAGAGTCACTATTGCGCTCCCATTGCCATACACAGTACAAATAGCACTCGCGTCTGTTTCCAGCAAGTACAGTGTATTGGTATGAAGAGGAGCTACTGTTCTTGTCAGTTTCCTAAGCAGAGTTGAACTACATATGAACCCTGTGTGTAGGAAGCACAAATCTTTTGTTCTCAGCAAGCTCACTGTTTGGACCCCTTAGGAAACACAGTAGAGAAGATGTGTGCCCTATTCTCAAAAGCAGAGCGTGCTTCTTGTAAGGCGAGCTAGCGTTTGTTTCCCAGTCCTAAGTGGATTGAATAAAATGCAGTTTCTGGTCCTACGAGCAAGAGTTGTTTTCTGGTAAGAAGAGTCACTATTGTGCCCCCTTGCCGTACACAGTGCAAATAGCACTCGCGTCTGTTCCCAGTAAGTACAGTGTATTGGACTGAAGAGGAGCTACTGTTCTTGTCAGTTTCCTAAGTAGAGTTGAACTAGATATGGACCGTGTGTGTAGGAAACACAGTTCCTTTGTTCTGAGGAAGCTCACTGTTCGAACCCCATAAGAAACACAGTAGAGTAGAAGAGTGCTCTTTTCTCAAAGGCAGAGTGTGTTTCTTGTAAGGCGCGCTAGCGTTTTTTTCCCAGTCCTAAATGGAGTGGAATCACATGCAGTTTCAGGTCCTACGAGCAAGAGCTGTTTTCTGGTAAGGAAAGTAACTATTGCACTCCCATTGCAATATACAGTGCAAATAGCACTCGCGTCTGTTCCCAGCAAATACAGTGTATTGGAATGAAGAGGAGCAACTGTTCTTGTCAGTTTCCTAAGCAGAGTTGAACTAGATATGACTCGTGTGTGTAGGATGCACAGTTTTTTTGTTCTGAGCAAGCACACTGTTTGGACCCCATAGGAAACACAGTAGAGTAGATGTGTGCCCTATTCTCAAAAGCAGACTGTGTTTCTTGTAAGACGAGCTAACGTTTGTTTCCCAATCCTAAATGGAGTTGAGTCACATGCAGTTTCTGGTCCTATGAGCTAGAGTTGTTTTCTGGTAAGAAGAGTCACTATTGCGCTCCTATTGTCATACACAGGGCAAATAGCACTGACGTCTGTTCCCAGCAAGTACAGTGTATTGGACTGAAGAGGATCTACTGTTCTTGTCAGGTTCCTAAGCAGAGTTGAACTAGATATGGCCCGTTTGTGTAGGAAGCAAAGTTCTTTTTTTCTGAGCAAGCTCACTGTTCTGGCCATATAGGAAAAACAGTAGAGTAGAAAAGTGCTCTTTTCTCAAAAGCAGAGTGTGTTTCTTGTAAGGCGAGCTAGCATTTGTTTCCCAGTCCTAAATGGAGTTGAATCAAATACAGTTTCTGGTCCTAAGAGCAAGAGTTGTTTTCTGGTAAAGACGAGTCACTATTGCGCACCCATTGCCATACACAGTACAAATAGCACTCGTGTCTGTTCCCAGCAAGTACAGTGTATTGGACTGAAGAGGAGCTACTGTTATTGTCAGTTTCCTAAGCAGAGTTGAACTAGATATGGCCCGTTTGTGTAAGAAGCACAATTCTTTTGTTCTGAGCAAGCTCACAGTTTGGACCCCATAGGAAACACAGTAGAGAAGATGTGTGCCCTATTCTCAAAAGCAGAGCGTTTTTCTTGTAAGGCGAGCTAGCGTTTGTTTCCCAGTCCTAAATGGATTGAATCAAATGCAGTTTCTGGTCCTACGAGCAAGAGTTGTTTTCTGGTAAGAAGAGTCACTATTGTGCTCCCTTTGCCGTACACAGTGCAAATAGCACTCGCGTCTGTTCCCAGTAAGTACAGTGTATTGGACTGAAGAGGAGCTACTGTTCTCATCAGTTTCCTAAGGAGAGTTGAACTAGATATGGCCCGTGTGTGTAGGAAGCACAGTTTTTTGTTCTGAGCAAGCACACTGTTTGGACCCCATAGGAAACACAGCAGAGAAGATTTGTGCCCTATTCTCAAAAGCAGAGTGTGTTTCTTGTAAGACGAGCTAGCGTTTGTTTCCCAAGCCTAAATGGAGTTGAGTCACATGAAGTTTCTGGTCCTATGAGCTAGAGTTGTTTTCTGGTAAGAAGAGTCACTATTGCGCTCCCATTTTCATACACAGGGCAAATAGCACTGGCATCTGTTCCCAGCAAGTACAGTGTATTGGTCTGAAGAGGATCTACTGTTCTTGTCAGTTTCCTAAGCAGAATTGAACTTGATATGGCCCGTGTGTGTAGGAAGCAAAGTTCTTTTGTTCTGAGCAAGCTCACTGTTCTGGCCATATAGGAAAATCAGTAGAGTAGAAAAGTGCTCTTTTCTCAAAAGCAGAGTGTGTTTCTTCTAAGGCGAGCTAGCATTTGTTTCCCAGTCCTAAAAGGAGTTGAATCAAATGCAGTTTTTGGTCCTACGAGCAAGAGTTGTTTTCTGGTAAAGAAGAGTCACTATTGCGATCCCATTGCCATACACAGTACAAATAGCACTCGCGTCTCTTCCCAACAAGTACAGTGTATTGGACTGAAGAGGAGCTACTGTTCTTGTCAGTTTCCTAAGCAGAGTTGAACTAGATATGGCCTGTGTGTGTAGGAAGCACAGTTCTTTTGTTTGAGCAAGCTCACTGTTCGAACCCCATAGGAAACACAGTAGAGTAAAAGAGTGCTCTTTTCTCAAAAGCAGAGTATGCTTCTTGTAAGGCGAGCTAGCATTTGTTTCCCAGTCCTAAATGGAGTTCAAATACACATGCAGTTTCTGGTCCTATGAGCTAGAGTTGTTTTCTGGTAAGAAGAGTCACTATTGTGCTCCCTTTGACATACACAGTGCAAATAGCACTTGCGTTTGTTCCCAGAAAGTACAGTGTATTGGACTGAAGAGGAGCTACTGTTCCTGTCAATTTCCTAAGCAGAATAGAACTAGATATGGCCCGTGTGTTTAGGAAGCACAGTTCTTTTGTTCTGAGCAAGCTCACTGTTCTGGCCCTATAGGAAACACAGTAGAGTAGAAGAGTGCTCTTTTCTCAAAAGCAGAGTGTGTTTCTTCTAAGACGAGCTAGCGTTTGTTTCCCAGTCCTAAATGGAGTTGAATCAAATGCAGTTTTTGCTCCTACGAGCAAGAGTTGTTTTCTGGTAAGAAGAGTCACTATTGCGCTCCCATTGCCATACACAGTACAAATAGCTCTCGCTTCTGTTTCTAGCAAGTACAGTGTATTGGACTGAAGAGGAGCTACTGTTCTTGTCAGTTTCCTAAGCAGAGTTGAACTAGATATGGCCCGTGTGTGTAGGAAGCACAGTTCTTTTGTTCTGAGCAAGCTCAGTGTTCGAACCCCATAGGAAACACAGTAGATTAGACGGGTGCTCTTTTCTCAAAAGCAGAGTGTGTTTCTTGTAAGGCGAGCTAGCGTTTGTTTCCCAGTCCTAAATGGAGTTGAAATACACATGCAGTTTTTGGTCCTACGAGCAAGAGTTGTTTTCTGGTTAGAAGAGTCACTATTGTGCTCCCTTTGCCATACACAGTGCAAACAGCCTTTGCGTCTGTTCCCAGCAAGTACCGTGTATTGGACTGAAGAGGAGCTACTGTTCTTGTCAGTTTCCTAAGCAGAGTTGAACTAGATATGGCCCGTGTGTGTAGGAAGCACAGTTCTTTTGTTCTCAGCAAGCTCACTGTTCGGACCCCATAGAAAACACAGTAGAGTAGAAGAGTGCTCTTTTCTCAAAAGCAGAGTGTGTTTCTTGTAAGGCGAGCTAGCATTTGTTTCCCAGTCCTAAATGGAGTTGAATCACATGCAGTTTCTGGTCCTATGAGCAAGAGTTTTTTCTGGTAATAAGAGTAACTGTTGTGCTCCCATTGTCATACACAGGGCAAATAGCACTGGCGTCTGTTCCCAGCATGTACAGTGTATTGCACTGAAGAGGATCTACTGTTCTTGTCAGGATCCTAACCAGAGTTGAACTAGTTATGGCCCATGTGTATAGGAAGCACAGTTCTTTTGTACTCAGCAAGTTCACTGTTCTTGCCCTATAGGAAACACAGTAGAGTAGAAGAGTGCTCTTTCCACAAAAGCAGAGTGTGTTTCTTGTAAGGCGAGCTAGCTTTGTTTCCCAGTCCTAAATGGAGTTGAATCACATGCAGTTTCTGGTCCTACAAGCAAGAATTTTTTGTGGTAAGAAGAGTCACTATTGCGCTCCCATTGTCATACACAGTGCAAATAGCACTGGAGTCTGTTCCCAGCAAATACAGTGTATTGGACTGAAGAGGATCTACTGTTCTTGTAAGGTTCCTAAGCAGAGTTGAACTAGATATGGCCCATGTGTGTAGGAAGCACAGTTCTTTTGTTCTCAGCAAGCTCACTGTTCTGGCCCTATAGGAAACACAGTAGAGTAGAAGAGTGCTCTTTCCTCAAAAGCAGAGTGTGTTTCTTGTAAGGCGAGCTAGCGTTTGTTTCCCAGTCCTAAATGGAGTTGAATCACATGCAGTATCAGGTCCTATGAGCAAGAGTTGTTTTCTGGTAAGGAAAGTCACTATTGCGCTCCCATTGCCATACACAGTGCAAATAGCACTCGCCTCTGTTCCCAGCAACTACAGTGTATTGGACTGAAGAGGAGCTACTGTTCTTGTCAGTTTCCTAAGCAGAGTTGAACTAGATATGACCCGTGTGTGTAGGAATCACAGTTCTTTTGTTCTGAGCAAGCTCACTGTTTGGACCCCATAGGAAACACAGTAGAGTAGATGTGTGCCCTATTCTAAAAAGCAGAGTGTGTTTCTTGTAAGGCGAGCTAGCGTTTGTTTCCCAGTCCTAAATGGAGTTGAATCACATGCACTGTCTGGTCCTACGAGCAAGAGTTTTTTCTGGTAATAAGAGTCACTATTGCGCTCCCATTGTCATACACAGGGCAAATAGCACTGGCGTCTGTTCCAGCATGTACAGTGTGTTGGACTGAAGAGGAGCTACTGTTCTTTCAGGATCCTAAGCAGAGTTTAACTAGATATGGCCCGTGTGTGTAGGAAGCACAGTTCTTTTGTACTCAGCAAGCTCACTGTTCTGGCCCTATAGGAAACACAGTAGAGTAGAAGAGTGCTCTTTCCACAAAAGCAGAGTGTGTTTCTTGTAATTCGAGCTAGCGTTTGTTTCCCAGTCCTAAATGTAGTTGAATCACATGCAGTTTCTGGTCCTACGAGCAAGAATTGTTTTGTGGTAAGAAGAGTCACTATTTCGCTCCCATTGTAATACATTGTGCAAATAGCACTGGCGTCTGTTCCCAGCAAGTACAGTGTATTGGACTGAAGAGGATCTACTGTTCTTGTCAGTTTCCTAAGCAGAATTGAACTAGATATGGCCGTGTGTAGGAAGCACAGTTCTTTTGTTCTGAGCAAGGTCACTGTTCTTGCGATGTAGGAATCACAGTAGAGTAGAAGAGTGCTGTTTTCTCAAAAGCAGAGTGTGTTTCTTGTAAGGCGAGCTAGTGTTTGTTTCCAAGTTCTAAATGGAGTTGAATCACATGCAGTTTTTGGTCCTACACGCAAGAGTTGTTTTCTGGTAAGGAAAGTCACTATTGTGCTCCCATTGCCATACACATTGCAAAGAGCACTCGCATCTTTTCCCAGCAAGTACAGTGTATTGTGCTGAAGAGCCGCTACTGTTCTTGTCATTTTCCTAAGCAGAGTTGAATTAGATATGGCACGAGTGTGTAGGAAGCACAGTTCTTTTGTTCTGAGCAAGCTCACTGTTCGGACCCCATAGGAAACACAGTAGAGTATAAGAGTGCTCTTTTCTCAAAAGCAGAGTATGTTTCTTGTAAGGCGAGCTAGCCTTTGTTTCCCATTCCTAAATGGAGTTGAATCACATGCAGTTTCTGGTCCTATGAGCAAGAGTTGTTTTCTGGTAAGGAGAGTCACTATGCGCTCCCATTGTCATAAAAAGAGCAAATAGCACTGACTTCTGTTCCCAGCATGTACAGTGTATAGGACTGAAGAGGATCTACGGTTCTTCTCATTTTCAAAAGCAGAATTGAACTGGATAGGTCCCGTGTGTGTAGGATGCACAATTCTTTTGTTCTGAGCAAGCTCACTGTTGGGACCCAATAGGAAACTCAGTAGAGTAGAAGAGTGCTCTTTTCTCAAAATCAGAGTGTGTTTCTTGTAAGGCGAGATAGCATTTGTTTCCCAGTCCTAAATAGAGTTGAATCACATGCAGTTTCTGGTCCTACAATCAAGAGTTGTTTTCTGGTAAGAAGAGTCACTATCGAGCTCCCATTGCCATAAATAATGTAAATAGCACTCACGTCTGTTCCCTGAAAGACAGTGTATTTGAATGAAGAGGATCTACTGTTCTATCAGTTTCCTAAGCAGAATTGAACTAGATATGGCCGTGTGTGTAGGAAGCTCAGTTCTTTTGTTCTGAGCAAGCTCACTGTTCTGGCCCTATAGGAAACACAGTAGAGTAGAAGAGTGCTCTTTTCTCAAAAGCAGAGTGTGTTTCTTGTAAGGCGAGCTAGCATTTGTTTCCCAGTCCTAAATGGAGTTGAATCCCATGCAGTTTCTGGTCCTACGAGCAAGAGTTGTTTACTGGTAAGAAGAGTCACTATTGTGCTTCCATTGCCATACATAGGACAAATAGCACTGTTGTCTGTTCCCCGCAAGTACAGTGTATTGGACTTAAGAGGAGCTACTGTTCTCATCAGTTTCCTAAGCAGAGTTGAACTAGATATGGCCCGTTTGTGTAGGAAGCACAGTTCTTTTGTTCTGAGCAAGCTCACTGTTCTTGCCCTATAGGAAACACTGTAGCGTAGAACAGTGCTCTATTCTCAAAAGCAAAGTGTGTTTCTTGTAAGGCGAGCTAGCGATTTTTTCCCAGTCCTAAATTGAGTTGAATCACATGTAGTTTCTGGTCCTACGAGCAAGAGCTTTTTCTGGTAAGAAGAGTCACTATTGCGCTCCTTTTGTCATACACAGGGCAAATAGCACTGGTGTCTCTTCCCAGCATGTACAGTGTATTGGACTGAAGAGGATCTACTGTTCTGGTCAGGTTCCTAAGCAGAGTTGAACTAGATATGGCCCATGTGTGTAGGAAGCACAGTTCTTTGTACTCAGCAAGCTCACTGTTCTGGCCCTATAGGAAACACAGTAGAGTAGAAGAGTGCTCTTTCCTCAAAAGCAGAGTGTGTTTCTTGTAAGGCAAGCTAGCGTTTGTTTCCCAGTCCTAATTGGAGTTGAATCACATGCAGTTTCAGGTCCTACGAGCAAGTGTTGTTTTCTGGTAAGGAAAGTCACTATTGCGCTCCCATTGCCATACACAGTGCAAATAGTACTCGCGTCTGTTCCCTGCAAGTATAGTGTATTGGACTGAAGAGGAGCTACTGTTCTTGTCAGTTTCCTAAGCAGAGTTGAACTAGATATGACCCGTGTGTGCAGGAAGCACAATTCTTTTGTTCTGAGCAAGCTCACTGTTTGGACCCCATAGGAAACACAGTAGAGAAGATGTGTGCCCTATTCTCAAAAGCAGAGCGTGTTTCTTGTAAGGCAAGCTAGCGTTTGTTTCCCACTCCTAAATGGAATTGAATCATATGCAGGTTCTGGTCCTATGAGCAAGAGTTGTTTTCTGGTAAGAAGAGTCACTATTGCGCTCCCATTGCCATACACAGTACAAATAGCACTCGCGTCTGTTTCCAGCAAGTACAGTGTATTGGTATGAAGAGGAGCTACTGTTCTTGTCAGTTTCCTAAGCAGAGTTGAACTACATATGACCCCTGTGTGTAGGAAGCACAAATCTTTTGTTCTCAGCAAGCTCACTGTTTGGACCCCTTAGGAAACACAGTAGAGAAGATGTGTGCCCTATTCTCAAAAGCAGAGCGTGCTTCTTGTAAGGCGAGCTAGCGTTTGTTTCCCAGTCCTAAGTGGATTGAATAAAATGCAGTTTCTGGTCCTACGAGCAAGAGTTGTTTTCTGGTAAGAAGAGTCACTATTGTGCCCCCTTGCCGTACACAGTGCAAATAGCACTCGCGTCTGTTCCCAGTAAGTACAGTGTATTGGACTGAAGAGGAGCTACTGTTCTTGTCAGTTTCCTAAGTAGAGTTGAACTAGATATGGACCGTGTGTGTAGGAAACACAGTTCCTTTGTTCTGAGGAAGCTCACTGTTCGAACCCCATAAGAAACACAGTAGAGTAGAAGAGTGCTCTTTTCTCAAAGGCAGAGTGTGTTTCTTGTAAGGCGCGCTAGCGTTTTTTTCCCAGTCCTAAATGGAGTGGAATCACATGCAGTTTCAGGTCCTACGAGCAAGAGCTGTTTTCTGGTAAGGAAAGTAACTATTGCACTCCCATTGCAATATACAGTGCAAATAGCACTCGCGTCTGTTCCCAGCAAATACAGTGTATTGGAATGAAGAGGAGCAACTGTTCTTGTCAGTTTCCTAAGCAGAGTTGAACTAGATATGACTCGTGTGTGTAGGATGCACAGTTTTTTTGTTCTGAGCAAGCACACTGTTTGGACCCCATAGGAAACACAGTAGAGTAGATGTGTGCCCTATTCTCAAAAGCAGACTGTGTTTCTTGTAAGACGAGCTAACGTTTGTTTCCCAATCCTAAATGGAGTTGAGTCACATGCAGTTTCTGGTCCTATGAGCTAGAGTTGTTTTCTGGTAAGAAGAGTCACTATTGCGCTCCTATTGTCATACACAGGGCAAATAGCACTGACGTCTGTTCCCAGCAAGTACAGTGTATTGGACTGAAGAGGATCTACTGTTCTTGTCAGGTTCCTAAGCAGAGTTGAACTAGATATGGCCCGTTTGTGTAGGAAGCAAAGTTCTTTTTTTCTGAGCAAGCTCACTGTTCTGGCCATATAGGAAAATCAGTAGAGTAGAAAAGTGCTCTTTTCTCAAAAGCAGAGTGTGTTTCCTCTAAGGCGAGCTAGCATTTGTTTCCCAGTCCTAAATGGAGTTGAATCAAATGCAGTTTTTGGTCCTACGAGCAAGAGTTGTTTTCTGGTAAAGAAGAGTCACTATTGCGCTCCCATTGCCATACACAGTACAAATAGCACTCGCGTCTCTTCCCAACAAGTACAGTGTATTGGACTGAAGAGGAGCTACTGTTCTTGTCAGTTTCCTAAGCAGAGTTGAACTAGATATGGCCTGTGTGTGTAGGAAGCACAGTTCTTTTGTTTGAGCAAGCTCACTGTTCGAACCCCATAGGAAACACAGTAGAGTAAAAGAGTGCTCTTTTCTCAAAAGCAGAGTATGCTTCTTGTAAGGCGAGCTAGCATTTGTTTCCCAGTCCTAAATGGAGTTCAAATACACATGCAGTTTCTGGTCCTATGAGCTAGAGTTGTTTTCTGGTAAGAAGAGTCACTATTGTGCTCCCTTTGACATACACAGTGCAAATAGCACTCGCGTTTGTTCCCAGAAAGTACAGTGTATTGGACTGAAGAGGACCTACTGTTCTTGTCAATTTCCTAAGCAGAATAGAACTAGATATGGCCCGTGTGTTTAGGAAGCACAGTTCTTTTGTTCTGAGCAAGCTCACTGTTCTGGCCCTATAGGAAACACAGTAGAGTAGATGAGTGCTCTTTTCTCAAAAGCAGAGTGCGTTTCTTCTAAGACGAGCTAGCGTTTGTTTCCCAGTCCTAAATGGAGTTGAATCAAATGCAGTTTTTGCTCCTACGAGCAAGAGTTGTTTTCTGGTAAGAAGAGTCACTATTGCGCTCCCATTGCCATACACAGTACAAATAGCTCTCGCTTCTGTTTCTAGCAAGTACAGTGTATTGGACTGAAGAGGAGCTACTGTTCTTGTCAGTTTCCTAAGCAGAGTTGAACTAGATATGGCCCGTGTGTGTAGGAAGCACAGTTCTTTTGTTCTGAGCAAGCTCAGTGTTCGAACCCCATAGGAAACACAGTAGATTAGACGGGTGCTCTTTTCTCAAAAGCAGAGTGTGTTTCTTGTAAGGCGAGCTAGCGTTTGTTTCCCAGTCCTAAACGGAGTTGAAACACACATGGAGTTTTTGGTCCTACGAGCAAGAGTTGTTTTCTGGTTAGAAGAGTCACTATTGTGCTCCCTTTGCCATACACAGTGCAAACAGCCTTTGCGTCTGTTCCCAGCAAGTACCGTGTATTGGACTGAAGAGGAGCTACTGTTCTTGTCAGTTTCCTAAGCAGAGTTGAACTAGATATGGCCCGTGTGTGTAGGAAGCACAGTTCTTTTGTTCTCAGCAAGCTCACTGTTCGGACCCCATAGGAAACACAGTAGAGTAGAAGAGTGCTCTTTTCTCAAAAGCAGAGTGTGTTTCTTGTAAGGCGAGCTAGCGTTTGTTTCCCAGTCCTAAATGGAGTTGAATCACATGCAGTTTCTGGTCCTACGAGCAAGAGTTTTTTCTGGTAATAAGAGTAACTGTTGTGCTCCCATTGTCATACACAGGGCAAATAGCACTGGCGTCTGTTCCCAGCATGTACAGTGTATTGCACTGAAGAGGATCTACTGTTCTTGTCAGGATCCTAACCAGAGTTGAACTAGATATGGCCCATGTGTATAGGAAGCACAGTTCTTTTGTACTCAGCAAGTTCACTGTTCTCGCCCTATAGGAAACACAGTAGAGTAGAAGAGTGCTCTTTCCACAAAAGCAGAGTGTGTTTCTTGTAAGGCGAGCTAGCGTTTGTTTCCCAGTCCTAAATGGAGTTGAATCACATGCAGTTTCTGGTCCTACAAGCAAGAATTGTTTTGTGGTAAGAAGAGTCACTATTGAGCTCCCATTGTCATACACAGTGCAAATAGCACTGGAGTCTGTTCCCAGCAAGTACAGTGTATTGGACTGAAGAGGATCTACTGTTCTTGTCAGGTTCCTAAGCAGAGTTGAACTAGATATGGCCCGTGTGTGTAGGAAGCACAGTTCTTTGTTCTCAGCAAGCTCACTGTTCTGGCCCTATAGGAAACACAGTAGAGTAGAAGAGTGCTCTTTCCTCAAAAGCAGAGTGTGTTTCTTGTAAGGCGAGCTAGCGTTTGTTTCCCAGTCCTAAATGGAGTTGAATCACATGCAGTATCAGGTCCTACGAGCAAGAGTTGTTTTCTGGTAAGGAAAGTCACTATTGCGCTCCCATTGCCATACACAGTGCAAATAGCACTCGCCTCTGTTCCCAGCAACTACAGTGTATTGGACTGAAGAGGAGCTACTGTTCTTGTCAGTTTCCTAAGCAGAGTTGAACTAGATATGACCCGTGTGTGTAGGAATCACAGTTCTTTTGTTCTGAGCAAGCTCACTGTTTGGACCCCATAGGAAACACAGTAGAGTAGATGTGTGCCCTATTCTAAAAAGCAGAGCGTGTTTCTTGTAAGGCGAGCTAGCGTTTGTTTCCCAGTCCTAAATGGAGTTGAATCACATGCACTGTCTGGTCCTACGAGCAAGAGTTTTTTCTGGTAATAAGAGTCACTATTGCGCTCCCATTGTCATACACAGGGCAAATAGCACTGGCGTCTGTTCCCAGCATGTACAGTGTATTGGACTGAAGAGGAGCTACTGTTCTTGTCAGGATCCTAAGCAGAGTTTAAATAGATATGGCCCGTGTGTGTAGGAAGCACAGTTCTTTTGTACTCAGCAAGCTCACTGTTCTGGCCCTATAGGAAACACAGTAGAGTAGAAGAGTGCTCTTTCCACAAAAGCAGAGTGTGTTTCTTGTAATTCGAGCTAGCGTTTGTTTCCCAGTCCTAAATGTAGTTGAATCACATGCAGTTTCTGGTCCTACGAGCAAGAATTGTTTTGTGGTAAGAAGAGTCACTATTTCGCTCCCATTGTAATACATTGTGCAAATAGCACTGGCGTCTGTTCCCAGCAAGTACAGTGTATTGGACTGAAGAGGATCTACTGTTCTTGTCAGTTTCCTAAGCAGAATTGAACTAGATATGGCCGTGTGTAGGAAGCACAGTTCTTTTGTTCTGAGCAAGCTCACTGTTCTGGCGATGTAGGAATCACAGTAGAGTAGAAGAGTGCTGTTTTCTCAAAAGCAGAGTGTGTTTCTTGTAAGGCGAGCTAGCGTTTGTTTCCAAGTTCTAAATGGAGTTGAATCACATGCAGTTTTTGGTCCTAAACGCAAGAGTTGTTTTCTGGTAAGGAAAGTCACTATTGTGCTCCCATTGCCATACACATTGCAAAGAGCACTCGCATCTTTTCCCAGCAAGTACAGTGTATTGTGCTGAAGAGCCGCTACTGTTCTTGTCATGTTCCTAAGCAGAGTTGAATTAGATATGGCACGAGTGTGTAGGAAGCACAGTTCTTTTGTTCTGAGCAAGCTCACTGTTCGGATCCCATAGGAAACACAGTAGAGTAGAAGAGTGCTCCTTTCTCAAAAGCAGAGTATGTTTCTTGTAAGGCGAGCTAGCCTTTGTTTCCCATTCCTAAATGGAGTTGAATCACATGCAGTTTCTGGTCCTATGAGCAAGAGTTGTTTTCTGGTAAGGAGAGTCACTATGCGCTCCCATTGTCATAAAAAGAGCAAATAGCACTGACTTCTGTTCCCAGCATGTACAGTGTATAGGACTGAAGAGGATCTACGGTTCTTCTCATTTTCAAAAGCAGAATTGAACTGGATAGGTCCCGTGTGTGTAGGAAGCACAGTTCTTTTGTTCTGAGCAAGCTCACTGTTGGGACCCAATAAAAAACTCAGTAGAGTAGAAGAGTGCTCTTTTCTCAAAAGCAGAGTGTGTTTCTTGTAAGGCGAGATAGCGTTTGTTTCCCAGTCCTAAATGGAGTTGAATCACATGCAGTTTCTGGTCCTACAATCAAGAGTTGTTTTCTGGTAAGAAGAGTCACTATTGAGCTCCCATTGCCATAAATAATGTAAATAGCACTCACGTCTGTTCCCTGCAAGACAGTGTATTTGAATGAAGAGGATCTACTGTTCTATCAGTTTCCTAAGCAGAATTGAACTAGATATGGCCGTGTGTGTAGGAAACTCAGTTCTTTTGTTCTGAGCAAGCTCACTGTTCTGGCCTACAGGAAACACAGTAGAGTAGAAGAGTGCTCTTTTCTCAAAAGCAGAGTGTGTTTCTTGCAAGGCGAGCTAGCGTTTGTTTCCCAGTCCTAAATGGAGTTGAATCCGATGCAGTTTCTGGTCCTACGAGCAAGAGTTGTTTTCTGGTAAGAAGAGTCACTATTGCGCTCCAATTGCCATACACAGTGCAAATAGCACTCGCCTCTCTTCCCAGGAAGTACAGTGTACTGGACTGAAGAGGAGCTACTGTTCTTGTCAGTTTCCTAAGCAGAGTTGAACTAGATATGGTCCCTGTGTGTAGGAAGCACAGTTCTTTTGTTCTGAGCAAGCTCACTGTTCTGGCCCTGTAGGAAACACAGTAGAGTAGAAGAGTGCTCTTTTCTCAAAAGCAGAGTATGTTTCTTGTAAGGCAAGCTAGCGTTTTTTTTCCAGTCATAAATGGAGTTGAATCCCATGCAGTTTCTGATCCTACAAGCAAGAGTTGTTTTCTGGTAAAAAGAGTCACTATTGCAATGCCATTGCCATACACAGGACAAATAGCACTGGCGTCTGTTCCCAGCAAGTACAGTGTATTGGACTGAAGAGGATCTACTGTTCTTGTCAGGTTCCTAAGCAGAATTGATCTAGAATTGGCCGTGTGTGTAGGAAGCACAGTTCTTTTGTTCTGAGCAAGCTCACTGTTCGGACCCCTTAAAAAACACAGTAGAGTAGAAGAGTGCTTTTTTCTCTAAAGCAGAGTGTGCTTCTTGTAAGGCGAGCTAGCGTTTGTTTCCTAGTCATAAATGGAGTTTAATCACATGCAATTTCTGGTCCTACAAGCAAGAGTTGTTTTCTGGTATGAAGAGTAACTGTTGTGCTGCCATTGCCATACACAGGAAAAATAGCACTGTTGTCTTTTCCCAGAAAGTACAGTGTTTTGGACTGAAGAGTATCTGCTGTTCTTGTCAGGTTCCTAAGCAGAGTTGAACTAGATATGGTCCGTGTGTTTAGGAAGCACAGTTCTTTTGTTCTGAGCAAGCTCACTGTTAGGACCCCATAGGAAACACAGTAGAGTAGAAGAGTGCTCTTTTCTCAAAAGCAGAGTATGTTTCTTGTAAGGCAAGCTAGCCTTTGTTTCCCAGTCCTAAATGGAGTTGAATCACATGCAGTTTCTGGTCCTATGTGCAAGAGTTGTTTTCTGGTAAGGAATGTCACTATGCGCTCCCATTGTCATAAAAAGAGCAAATAGCACTGACTTCTGTTCCCAGCATGTACAGTGTATAGGACTGAAGAGGATCTACTGTTCTTCTCATTTTCAAAAGCAGAATTGAACTGGATAGGTCCCGTGTATGTAGGAAGCGCAATACTTTTGTTCTGAGCAAGCTCACTGTTGGGACCCCATAGGAAACTCAGTAGAGTAGAAGAGTGTTCTTTTCTCAAAAGCAGAGTGTGTTTCTTGTAAGGCGAGATAGCGATAGCGTTTGTTTCCCAGTCCTAAATGGAGTTGAATCACATGCAGTTTCTGGTCCTACAATCAAGAGTTGTTTTCTGGTAAGAAGAGTCACTATTGAGCTCCCATTGCCATAAATAATGTAAATAGCACTCACGTCTGTTCCCTGCAAGACAGTGTATTTGAATGAAGAGGATCTACTGTTCTATCAGTTTCCTAAGCAGAATTGAACTAGATATGGCCGTGTGTGTAGGAAGCTCAGTTCTTTTGTTCTGAGCAAGCTCACTGTTCTGGCCCTATAGGAAACACAGTAGAGTAGAAGAGTGCTCTTTTCTCAAAAGCAGAGTGTGTTTCTTGTAAGGCGAGCTAGCGTTTGTTTCCTGGAGTTGAATCCCATGCAGTTTCTGGTCCTACGAGCAAGAGTTGTTTACTGGTAAGAAGAGTCACTATTGTGCTTCCATTGCCATACATAGGACAAAGAGCACTGTTGTCTGTTCCCCGCAAGTACAGTGTATTGGACTGAAGAGAATCTACTGTTCTTGTCAGGTTCCTAAGCAGAATTGAACTAGGTATAGCGGTGTGTGTAGGAAGCACAGTTTTTTTGTTCTGAGCAAGCTCACTGTTCGTACCCCATAGGAAACACAGTAGAGTAGAAGAGTGCTCTTTTCTCAAAAGCAGAGTGTGTTTCTTGTAAGGCGAACTAGCGTTTGTTTCCTAGACCTAAATGGAGTTCAATCACATGCAGTTTCCGGTCCTATGAGCAAGAGTTGTTTTCTGGTAAGGAAAGTTACTATTGCACTCCTAGCCATACACAGTGCAAATAGCACTCGCATCTGTTCCCAGCAAGTACAGTGTATTGGACTGAATAGGAGCTACTGTTCTTGTCAGTTTCCTAAGCAGAGTTGAACTAGATATGGTACGTGTGTGTAGGAAGCACAGTTCTTTTGTTCTGAGCAAGCTCACTGTTCGGACCCCATAGGAAACACAGTAGAGTAGAAGAGTGCTCTTTTCTCAAAAGCAGAGTATGTTTCTTGTAAGGTGAGCTAGCCTTTGTTTCCCAGTCCTAAATGGAGT